>NC_090396.1:71353110-71506504 GCF_036365525.1 Heterodontus francisci | reverse complement strand
TCGGTGTCGCAGTCCGCACTGTGGAAGCTGCATGTGATTTGAACGCTGTTTAAGGAGGCTCGCCTTGTGACTGAGGCCCAGCTAGTGTCAACGACGTGATCTGGGGTGCCTCCAAGAAACCTGGTGACAGGATTTAGTGTGAAAGAACGAGTTGGTGATGCAGAGGTTATAATCGGTACACAACTCAAGCAGTCTCTGTCCATTCTCATTCATCCTTCCAATTCCATAGCGCCCAAGGCAGGAGGGCCATGAGTCGTGGTGTAAAGACTGGAAGATGGCTCCTGGGCTGTCAGCTCCCTATGAAGCTCCTTTGCTGTGCAACTCTATCCATGGCCATCTGCTATCATTCTTAGTCCATGACATCAAGACATGACAAAAAAAAAGAGAGCAAATGAGAGTAAAAGACATAGGAAGGTAAAATTGAATAGTTATTTATACCATTGACAAATGTTGCTCCAGTAGCTCAGTGGGTATGTACTCTGTCTCCTGTGATACTGTAGCACAAAGATCGATCCTATGTTCAAACCTGGTCGACGCTTAGCTTTTTTTCTTCTCATAGTTAAGGTGCCATTGGCACGCCACTGGTCTAGTGCAGAGGATGTGCACTTAGGTTATTGTTTCTGCTCTTTGGCTTTTGCTGTAAATGCAGTTTTTGGATGAGTGCAGGCACAGGCTTTGCTGTCATGCTGTTCAAAATATAGCCTCCTGGTGCCCAGTTGGTTGAGGTACCAGTGTCTAGTGTTGGGACTTTCAGGAGACTTGTGGAGAAATGTTCTAACATAAGAGCAAAGAATTAAGTCCATATTAATTGACTTTTTTATCCACTTGGCACAGTTTTTTCATCTGATCAGACATCTAGACCTGTTGACTGCTTCTTTGCCCGAGTTCACATTTGACATGTGGTCTTTATTATTCTTTCTCATCTTTGAGTCGTAAAGGGAACCACCTGCATTCCTTTTCAGTTCTGATGAAGATTCTGTATCTTAAAAGGTGGTGAACCTGCATTTTCTGTTTTGATTATTTCTTTGTAGAAACTAACATATTGATTACATGAAATGGCCTTTTCCGGTTTCCTTGCTCCAAAGTCTTTGAACATGGTCCCTCATAAATATCTGCCCACCTTTCTCTCAAATGTTTGAATCGCTTTGATCAAGTTTCCTCCCCTGCCATGACACCAAAATGACCATAACTAAAGTCAAATGATGTTCACCCTGTCTGGTGCATTATCCCACCACTTCACTGCAGCTTTTGATACGGCCAACCACACTATCCTCCTCCAATGCTGTGGCCCACCTACTGTCTCTATGAAAATTCTAATTCACGTGTTTAAATCCTTTTGTGGTCTCACTGCTCCCCAACTCTAACCTACTCCAGCTCTACATTCCCTGAGCTCTTCATTTCTCTAAATCCTGCCTGTTGTACAGCAGCTACCTTTGGTGGTCAGGCTTTAGCTACCTAGGTCCCTGACTCTGGAATTTCCTGCCTAGATGTCTCTCTTACCTCCCCTTCCATATGACCTCTTTGTCCCTCTCTCCTTAAACCCACCTCCTTGACCAAGCTTTTGGGCACTCCTGTTTTGGCTTGGCATCCATTTTTCTGATTATGTCCATGTGAAGAGCCTTGGTACTTTTCTACATTAAAGGTGCAACATGCTGTACGTCGTTGATATTTGAAAATCCTGGTTTTTGTTGCATAATGTTATAACTTTGTTAATTTTGGTACTTTCATGGCGACACATTTTCCATATAATTGTAGTCTTTGTACATAGGTAGTGGAAAATTTATGCCCTTTGTCATTGTCCTTCTAGTTTATTCATGTGTACTTGTAAAGTGGGCTTGCTAATACTTGGACTTTGGACTAATTTACTATTTGATACATTTTATGAGCAAAGTTTTGGTTTGAGGCAAACTGCTTGAGCTTTCCAATAGCCTAGAGATTAAAGTACTGCAGACTAGCAAGCAATATAGACTCCAGAACATAATAGGAGCAGGAATAGTCCAAACGACACACAAGTGGCTGGTTTAATTTTTCTGGTCTTTGCTGCAGTAGCTGAATTCAGACTGAGCAGCATTTGGAGTGCTGCAGTTGGCCGTGGTTTTCTTGAGCTGGAGGAGAAAGTTCTTCTGAAATTTGCATTTTAGGAACATAGGAGCAGGAGTAGGCCATTCAGTATGATCATGGCTGATCTTCCACTTCAATGTCTTTTTCCTACACTATCCTCATATTCCCTTATGTCATTTGTATTTAGAAATCTGTCACTCTCTGCTTTAAACATATGCAATTACTGAGCTTCCACTGCCCTCTGGGACAGAGAATTCCAAAGATTCACTACCCTCTGAGCAAAGAAATTTCTCCTCATCTCTGTCCTAAGTGGCTTCCCCCTTTATTTTGAAATTGTGTGCCCTGGTTCTAGACTCCCCAACCAGGGGCAGTATCTTAGCTGCATCTACCCTGCCTATCCCTTTATGTATTTTGTAGGTTTCAATGAGATCACATCTCGTTCTTTGAAACTTACAGGCCCAGTTTCCCCAATCTCTCTTCATGGGACAGTCCCGCCATCCCGGGAACAAGTTTGTTGCACTCTCTATGGCAATTATATCCCTCCTAAGGTAAGGGGACTAAAATTGCACACAGTACTCTAGGTACTGTCCAACCAAGGTCCTATACAATTGAAGCAAGACTTCACTACTCCTGCAGTCAAATCCTCTTGCGATAAAGGCTGACATATCATTAGCCTTCTTAATTGTTTGCTGCTCCTGCATGTTAGCTTTCAGTGACTTATTGACAAGGGCACCCAGGTCCCTTTGTAGATCTGCACTGTCTAATCTCTTACCATTTAAGAAATACGCTGCTCATCTGTTCCTGCAACCAAAGCGATAACATCACATTTTTCCACAATATTCCATCTGCCACGTTCTTGCCCACTTGCTAAGTCTGTCCAAATCCCCTTGAAACCGCTTTGCATCTTCCTCACAACACACATTCTCACCTAGTTTTGTGCCATCTGTGAACTTGGAAATACTACATTTGTTCCCCACATCCAAATCATTGTGAACTGCTGGGGCCCAAGCACTGATCCCTGCCCCACTAATCACAGCCTGCCAATGCGAGAATGACCCTTTTATTTCTACTCTCTGCTTTCTGCCTGTTAACCAATCCTTAATCCATGCCAGTATATTACCTCCTATCCCATGTGCTTTATGTTTGCTAACCAACCTCCTGTGGTGGACTTTATCAAAAGCCTTCTGAAAATCCAAGTATACCACGTCCACCAACTCCCCTTTATCAATTCTGTTAGAAACATCCTCAAAAAGAACTCCCAACAGGTTCATCAGACATGATTTCCCATTCATAAATCCATGTTGTCTATGCCCAATCAGATCATTATTATCCAAGTGTCCATTTATCACATCCTTTAGGATAGATTCTAGCATTTTCCCAACAACTCATGTAAGACTAATGTAAATCTGAGTTCTTTTTGCATTCAGTCTGGTTCAGTAAATATACTGAGTCGGATGTGTAGGTAAAATCAATTACTTTATTTGCGCATTTAGCCGGCTGACTTGCTCTAATACAACGACACTGACTCCACCCAGAGTCTGTCTGGTCCACCAGAGTAAGTGAAGTTTTTGATACAGGTACTACTGTTTATACATTAAGATTCATGCTACACCTCCTTGTTTAACCAATCAGTGCGGTACAATTCGACTTCACCCACGTGGTGACATGCAGTATATCTGTTACTGAGGTTAACAATACACTCCATTCTCAATACATACTTGTTACTAATAAAATATTGTTTTGTACCAGCAACATAAAAGAAAGCGGACAAGCAAGCTAATTAGCAAGAGCATAGGAAGCATCAATAAACATCCTGGTCTCACTCCCTACATTGATCATGAGTTCTGTCTCTACCTTGTGACAAGTAATTGTGGCGCATCCTGCTATCTCTATTAGGTGTACATTCCTGAGTGTTTCGTGCAGTCTGCAGTTACCCGAAGCAGGGTAGTATATACTGATAAGAGGGGCCCTACATTCCTTATCACTCACACAGAGATGGACATCATTTGATTCACAGGAGTCATTTGTTCCAAACCACAGGGAGTCACAAAATTAGGCCATAAAGAACAGATGTCTTTTTAATTACCGGTGTCGGCTATTCTTTGCAATCTCTCACTCTCAGACTTTACTTTTAACTATCTCATTGTGGTTTCTGCCACTTAAAATCAAAGCTCAGCAAAGCTACTATTCCTAACTTGGCTATATTTCCCATTAAGCATAGTGCCATGCCTTTCTGCTCACTTCCACACTAACAGGTCTGTAATTCCCTGTTTTCTCTCCCTTCCTTCTTAAATAGTGGGGTGACATTTGCAACCTTCCAATCTGCAGGAACCGTTCGAGAATCTAGAATTTTGGAAGATGATCATCAGTGCATCTACTATCTCCATAGCTACCTCTTTCAACACTCTGGGATGTAGCATATCAGGTCCTGGGGACTTATTAGCCTTCAGCCCCATTAATTTATCCAATACAACCTTCTTAGTAACATGAATTTCCTTCAATTCCTCATTCCCCCTAATCCCTTGGATCTCTAATTCTGGGAGATTTCTTGTGTCTTCCTCAGTGAAGACAGACAAAAAGTAATCATTTAGCTTCTCTGCCATTTCTCTATTCACCATTATAAATTCTCCTGACTCTGCCTGTAATGGACCCACATTTTTCTTAGTCAAACGTTTCCTTTTTACGTACCTGTAGAAGCTTTTACTGTCTTTTTATATTTTTTGCTAGCTTTCATTCATATTCTATTCTCCCTTCATGAGTTTCTTGCTCCTCCTTTGCTGTATTCTAAAATCCTCCCAATCCTCAGGTTTACGACTATTTCTGGCAACTTTATAGGCCTTTCCTTTTCATTTGATACAATCCTTAACTTCCCTTTGTTATCTACGGTTGACTGCCTTTACTTATGGGATTCTTGTACCTTGGAGGAATATATAATTGCTGTAAACTATAATATTTCTTTGACGACTATACAGTGTCTATGGCCATACCTTTTAATGTATTTTCCCAATCCACCTCAGCCAATTTGCCCCTCATACCTTCATAGTTTCTTTGTTTCAAATTTAACACCTGGGCTTCAGATTGAACTATCTCACTCAAGCATAATGTAAAATTCTACATTTTAGGTCACTCAGCCCTAAAGGTACTTTTACAAGAAGATTATTAATTGCCCCTTTCTCATTACATAATACTAGATCTAAAATAGCCTGTTCTTTAGTCGGTTCCTCAACATACTGCTCTAGAAAGCTATCCCTAACACATTACAGAAACTCATCCTCCACAGCATTAGTGGTCATTAGGTTTACCCAGTCTATATGCAGATTGAATTCACCCATGATCACTGTATTACCCATGCTACGTGCTTCTTGAATCTCCTGATTAATATCATGCCCTACACTACCACTACTGTTTAGTGGTCTATGAACAGCTCCTACCAATGTTTGCTGCCCCTTGCTGTTTCTTAGCTCCACCCAAACAGATTCCACGTTTTGTTCTTCCGATCTGAGATCCTCCCTTACTAATGTACTGATCCCATCCCTTCTTATCAGCGCAACACCACCTCTTTTTTTCCTTTTTTCCTGTCCTTCCTAAAAATCGACTGTGCTTGACTATTCAGTTCCCAGCCTTGGTCACCCTTTTCCGTTAGGACACGTTTCCGTTATGGCAATTAGTTCATACCCATTTGCCTCTATTTGGGCCTTTTAAATCATCTACCTTGTTGCGAATGCTGTGTGCATTCAGGTAGAGTTCCTTTTAACTCGTCGTCTTGACATTCAGCATTCTAAGCCTAGTTGATCACCTTTGTTTTGCCTGCCTTCTAATGTCACCTGCTACTTTTCTACCTCCCATTACCGGCTTTACTTCCTTCTAATTTGAGCTACCCCTCTGGTTCCCATCCCCCTGACAAGCTTGTTTAAACCCCCCTCAATAGCACTAGCAAATCTCCCTACGAGGATGTTAGTTAGGCATCACAGTCCAACCAGATCCTGTAAGATGCATGGGTGCAAAATCCTTTTTTTACTTTTACTGAACCATCTTCTGAAATTAGATGCAGAATCTTTCCCTCAATGAGCTAGGGACTCAAGTGATGCTGGAGACTGACTTAGCACTTTGATACCAGTGCAATAGTGGAAAATGGCACTTAAGCCAGTGTGTTTTCTTTACCCATTGCTCTTTTGAAGACTATGGTGCTTTGCTGGAGTATGCTTTCACAGGTGCTGCCTGGACATTAATACTTTGCCCATTTGGGCATTCTTGTGTATCTTCGATTCGTGCCAGCAAGGAGTTTAATTTCATGGCTGAGCCTGATCTCACCTTGCACTCTTATCTTACAGGAATTCTCCCAGGGGGTTGCTGAGGCAGTGCTTCTATTGCTGCCTTGGCTGAGATCTGTTGACTTAGCGTAGATCCAGGATAAAACATAAACTTTCTAGTCTGTTAAGCTTTACTACTCACTGGATAAACTTGCCGTATCTTCTGAGGAGATTTAACATGCAATATGCATCTTGTGTGCTCTTAATTTCTCATCATATTGCTCCCACCATTGCTGACTGAACTAGGAAATTCTAACTGAACCTGCCTGTATAAATCTGTTGAGTTAAATTACAATCCTCCAGCCAGTGGTGATGTAGAGGATGGCATTAAACAGGAAATTAGAGATGCCTGCAATAAGGGTGCAACTGTAATTATTGGTGACTAATCTACATATAGATTGGGCAAACCAAATTAGCAAAAATCCTGTAGAGGAGGAATTCCTGGAGGGCATACGTGATGGTTTTTTGGACCAATGTGTTCAGGAACCAACTACAGAACAGGCCATAATAATATAAAAGTAAAATACTGCGGATGCTGGAAATCTGAAACAAAAACAAGAAATGCTGGAATCACTCAGCAGGTCTGGCAGCATCTGTGGAAAGAGAAGCAGAGTTAACGTTTCTGGTCAGTGACCCTTCTTCGGAACAGGTGTAATGAGAAAGGATTATTTAACAAACTGCTTGTGCGGGGTCCCTTGGGGAAGGGTGACCATAACATGATGGAATTCTTCATTAAGATGGAGAGTGAGAGTTGATTCCAAGACTAGGGTCCTGAATCTAAATAAAGGAAACTATGAAGGTATGAGGCGCGAGTTGGCTATGATAGATTGGGGAACGTTACTTAACGGGTTGACAGTGGACAGGCAATGGCTAGCATTTAAAGAGTGCATGGATGAATTACAACAATTGTTCATTCCTGTCTGGCGCAAAAATAAAGCAGGAAGGGTGGCTCAACCGTGGCTTACAAAAGAAATTAGGGATAATATTAGATCCAAGGAGGAGAAATATAAAACAGCCAGAACAAGCAGCAAACCTGAGGATTGGGAGCAGTTTAGAATTCAGCAAAGGAGGAAAAAGGGCTTGATTAAGAAGGGGAAAAGAGAGTATGAGAGTAAGCTTGCAGAGAACATAAAAACGGACTGTAAAAGCTTCTATAGATATGTGAAGAGAAAAAGATTAGTGAAGACAAATGTGGGTCCCTTAGTCAGAAATGGGGGAATTTATAATGGGGAACAAAAAGATGGCAGACCAATTAAATACATACTTTGGTTCTGTCTTCATAAAGGAGGACACAGATTACCTCCCAGAAATGTAGGTGAACATAGGGTCTAGTGAGCAGGAGGAACTGTATGAAATCAGTACTCGTAGGGAAATGGTGTTAGGAAAATTGATGGGATTGAAGGCCAATAAATCCCCAGGGCCTGATAATCGACATCCCAGAGTACTTAAGGAAGTGGCCTTAGAAGTAGTAGATGCATTGCTGATCATTTTTAAAAATTCTATAGACTGTGAAACCGTTCCAATGGATTGGAGGGTAGCTAATGTAACCCCACTATTTTAAAAAAAAAAGAGGTAGAGAGAAAACGGAATTATAGACCGGTTAGCCTGACATCAGTAGTGGGGAAAATGCTAGAGTCCATTATAAAAGATGTAATAGCAGATCACTTGGGAAAACAATGGCAGGATTGGGCAAAGAAAACATGGATTTACGAAAGGGAAATCATGCTTGACAAATCTACTGGAATTTTTTGAGGATGTAACTAGTAGAATAGATGAGGGAGAACCAGTGGATGTGGTGTATTTGGATTTTCAGAAGGCTTTCGATAAGGCCCCACATAAGAGATTAGCATGCAAAATTAAAGTACATGGGATTGGGGATAAGGTGGATAGAGAACTGGTTGGCAGACAAGAAACAGAGTATGAATAAACGGGTCTTTTTCCGAGTGGCAGGCAGTGACTAGTGGGGTACTACAGGGATCAGTGCTAGGACCCCAGCTATTCACAATATATATTAATGATCTATATGAGGGAATTAGATGTAATATATCCACGTTTGCAGATGACACAAAGATGGGTGCGAGTGTGAGGAGGATGCAGAGAAGCTCCACTATGATTTGGACAGGTTGAGTGAGTGGGCAAATACATGGCAGATGCAATATAATAAGGATAAATGTGAGGTTATCCACTTTGGTGGCAAAAACAGAAAGGCAGCTTATTATCTGAACGGTGATTGATTGGGAAAGGGGGAGGTGCAGCGAGAGCTGGGTGTCCTTGTGCACCAGTCGCTGAAAGTATGCATGCAGGTGCAGCAGGCAGTTAAGAAGGCAACTGGTGGTACTTCACACCCATGCTCCTGTAAGGACTCCATTCCATTCTCCCAGTTTCTCCGTCTCCGCATCTGCTCTGATGATGCTACCTTCCATGACAGCGCTTCTGATGTGTCTTCCTTTTTCCTCAACTGAGGATTCCTCCCATTGTGGTTGACAGGGCCCTGAACCGTGTCCGGCCCATTTCCTGCACCTCTACCTTCACCCCTTCCCCTCCTTCCCAGAACTGCGACAGGGTTCCCCTTGTCCTCGCTTTCCACCCCATCAGCCTCCATATCCAAATGATCATTTGCCGCCATTTCTGCCACCTCCAGCGTAATGCCATTACCAAACGCATCTTCCCCTTCCTTCCCCTGTCAGTATTCCGAAGGGATCTTTGCCTCCGAGTTACCCTGGTCCACTCTTCCATTACCCCCGCCACCTCGTTCCCTTCCCGCGGCACCTTCCCCTGCGGTCGCAGGAGGTGTAATACCTGCCCATTTACCTCCTCTCTCCTCAATCCCAGGCCCCAAATACTCCTTTCAGGTGAAGCAGCGATTTACTTATACTTTCAATGTAGTATACTGTATTCGCTGCTGATAATGTGGTCTCCTCTACATTGGGGAGACCAAATGCAGACTGGGTGACTGCTTTGCGGAACATCTCCACTCAGTCCGAAAACATGACCCCCGAGCTTCCGGTTGCTTGCCATTTCAACACACCCCCCTCCCTCTCATGCTCACATCTCTGTCCTGGGATTGCTGCAGTGTTCCAATGAACATCGACGCAAGCTTGAGGAACAGCATCTCATTTACTGATTAGGCACACTACAGCCTGCCAGACTGAACATTGAGTTCAATAATTTCAGAGCATGACGGACCCCCCCATTTTACTTTTATTTTTAGTTATTCTTTTTTATGTTTGTTTGTTTTATTTTATTTAATCTTAGTTTGTTCACTTTGCTTACCCACTTTTTTTTTCATGTTTGTACTTGCAGCTGTTCAATTTTCAGTCCATTAACACCCATCTGTACTAATGCTTTGTCTTTCAACACACCATTAACATATTGTTTGCATTTGCTCCATGACCACCTGGTCAGCTATTCTGTGACCTTGTCCTATCTGCAGCTTCTCCTTTGTTATCTCTTTCCCCACCCCCGCTTTACTTGCTTATAACCTTTCACATTTCTGATATTTGCCAGTTCTGAAGAAGGGTCACTGACCTGAAATGTTAACTCTGCTTCTCTCTCCACAGATGCTGCCAGACCTGCTGAGTATTTCCAGCATTTCTTGTTTATATTTCGGATTTCCAGTATCCGCAGTATTTTGCTTTTATTTTAAGGCAAATGATATGTTGGTCTTCATAGCGAGAGGATTCGAGTACAGGAGCAAGGATGTCTTGCTGCAATTATACAGGGCCTTGGTGAGACCACATCTGAAGTATTGTGTGCAGTGTTGGTCGTCTTATCTGAGGAAGGATGTTCTTGCTATGGAGGGAGTGCAGCGAAGATTCACCAGACTGATTCCTGGGATGGCAGGACTGACGTATGAAGAGAGATTGGGTCGATTAGGCTTGTATTCGCTAGAGTTTAGAAGAATGAGGGGGGAATCTCATAGAAACCGACAAAATTCTAGCAGGACTGGACAGACTAGATGCAGAAAGGATGTTTCCGATGGCAGGGGAGTCCACGACCAGGGGTCATAGTCTAAGGGTAAGGGCTAAGCCATTTAGGACTGATATGAGGAGGGATTTCTTCATCCAGAGAACGGTGAACCTGTGGAATTCTCTACCACAGAAAGCAGTTGAGGCCAAATCATTAAATATATTCAAAAAAGAGTGAGATATAGTTCTTGGGGCTAAAGGGATACAGGGAGAAATCGGGAACAGGTTACTAAGTTTGGATGATCAGCTGTGATTGTATTGAATGGGAGTGCAGGCTTGAAGGGCCGAATGGTCCACTCCTATTTTTCTCTTGCTATGTTTCTATGTCTTCTTCTTTGGCCTCCTTATCTCGAGAGACAATGGGTAAGCGCCTGGAGGTGGTCAGTGGTGTGTGGAGCAGCGCCTGGAGTGGCTATAAAGGCCAATTCTAGAGTAACAGGCTCTTCCACAGGTGCTGCAGAAAAATTTGTTTGTCAGGGCTGTTACACAGTTGGCTCTCCCCTTGCGTTTTGTCTTTTTTCCTGCCAACAGCTAAGTCTCTTCGACTTGCCACACTTTAGCCCCGCCTTTATGGCTGCCCGCCAGCTCTGGCGATCGCTGGCAACTGACTCCCACGACTTGTGATCAATGTCACAGGACTTCATGTCGTGTTTGCAGACGTCTTTAAAGCGGAGACATGGACGGCCGGTGGGTCTGATACCAGTGGCGAGCTTGCTCTACAATGTGTCCTTGGGGATCCTGCCATCTTCCATGCGGCTCACATGGCCAAGCCATCTCAAGCGGCGCTGACTCAGTAGTGTGTATAAGCTGGGGATGTTGGCTGCCTCGAGGACTTCTGTGTTGGAGATACGGTCCTGCCACCTGATGCCAAGTATTCTCCGGAGGCGGCGAAGGTGGAATGAATTGAGACGTCGCTCTTGGCTGACATACGTTGTCCAGGCCTATGTTTCAATGTAATGTCACATTTTTGTACCTTCTCGTTTCTTAGCCTGTATTGTAAAGAAGCTCCTATGGTCCAACCATCTTTCTGAAATAGTTGTTTTGTATTTAACTATAAATATTCAAGTTGTACGTCTATTCATATTTTGAAAGCTGTGGGGTTGCAACTAAGGCTACCCGACCCGACCAAACCTGACTACATGTGTCAGGTTCAGGTCGCGTTGGGTATTTAAAAAAAATTAAAAGATTCAGGGCCGGGGCTGGGTTCGGGTTGGCCGTTGTCGAGTCGGGCCTGGGTCGGGTTTTAATTTTATACCCGAGCCAGGCTTTACACCTCAGACCAACACCTCCTCCCCACACCATGTGCCCAGATGCAGATACTGGCCACGCCCCATATCCCAGGCCACGCCCCATGCTGGACCCTTACCTCTCAACATTCTTTCCCATGGATTTGGCTGCGCAGCAGCAGCTGCTTCCCCGTCTCCGTATGGAAATGGCACTGCAGGTACTGTCAGTGTATCACACCCGGGGTGTCAGTAATGGGGAGCAGGTCCATGGACTGTCAGGGCTGCTCCCGATCTCAATGTTTCTCAGAGCCGGGGCAGGGTGGGGTGGGGGTCGTCAGTAATGGGGAGCGGGACCATGAGCTAAAGCCTGGCTACCCGACCAAAGCCGACGACGTGTCGGGTTCGGGCCTCGTCTGCATCCTGCGTTCAGCATTCTGGTTTGGTCAGTTCGGGCATTTAAACAAATTAAAGGACTCGGGGCCCAGGTCGGGTTCGGGTTGGCTGATGATGTGTCGGACCCGGGTTGGGTTTTAATTTTATACCCGAACCAGGCTTTAATTGCAACATTTCTTCGCACCACATACAAATGCAGTTGCAGTCAGCATCAAGAGACGGGTCTGCCATGTTTAGAAGAATTCAGTGCACTTTCTGCTTGAGACTTAAAAGACCAAAATTTGAACACAATGTTAAGCCAGAAATAGTCAAAAGTTAAATAGAAATGTAATAGTAACTTTCTGATATATATGTGAAGTAATTCATTGGCAGTAAAGCATTTTGGGATGTCTTGAGGGTGTGACAAGTAATACAATATAAAAAAAATCTTTCTGCCACTGTCTTTGGCTTGTGCATTCTTTCCCTCCAAACAAGGTGTAAATTCCAATTGTTGTTCATTCAGTGCTGATGGGCTGGAGCCTGAAATATTAACCATTTCTTCCATCCATAGATGCTAACTGACCTGTGTATTTCCAGCATTTTCTATTTTTATTTCAGACTTTGTGTTGGCAGTTTCTTTTTATTTGGAGGTGGCAGTTTTCGGATGTTAAACCGAAGCTCTGTCTGCCCTCTCAGGTGGACATTAAAGTTCCCACGGCACTATTTTGAAGAACAGGGAGTTGCCCCTGGTGACCTAGCCAATATTTGTCCCTCAACCAACATCACAAAAACAGATTATCTGGTCATCACATTGCTTTTGTGGGAGCTTGCTATGAACAAATTGGCTGCTGTGTTTCTTACATTACAACAGTGACTACTCTCTTCATTGGCTGTCAAGTGCTTTGGGACGTCCTGTAGTTGTGAAAGGTGCTATAAAAATGTAAGTCTTTCTTTCCAAGTGGCACTGTGTAAACTGGCAGAATATAAGCTGAGTGGTGAATTTAACTGTTAGAGGGAATTTCGCCAAGATTTAGTAGACTGGTTAATTTTTGTTACCAGCATCTGATGCTAAATGGACATTTTTTTTTATTGCTACAGGAAAACCTTTAAGGTGAATGATATGCTGGCCAAAGTAGAGAAGATGAGGGGAGAGCAGGAATCTCCCAGGTAAGTTGGTTTCATAATGGGTGAAAATATTGTACATTTTAATATGTGGCATTGCTTGACCCTTAATACTTTCAGTGGATACTTCCAGCACATTTAGTCTCCAGTCTTTTTGGGTTGTACAGTGTTTTCCACTATCTATCTGCAAAGATTGTAATCAGGAATAGTGTTGGGGAGGGAAGGGCAGGAGGGAAAGAGAGCAGAGAAATTGTCTGTCTGAGAAGGAACCATTCCAATCTTGATTTGCCAGATCTGCTAAATGTGCTTAATTGGCTGGCAAACCTAGATATGTCAGTTAATTAACAACTGGTGAGAACTGTGTATAGGCTAGACCTCTTGAGAATTGGAATATTTTTCTTTGATACACTGTTTGCAATAAGAGTCTATCTTTTCTCTGAATTCCCCATATATAATCTGTAATCAATTGCCAACTGTTATATGTCTTAAATATTTCAAATTGTGGGCCTTGAACACCTCTGACCCATTATTTGAGTGCTAAATTTTTTTAATGCTAGCCATTACACTTTGTGACTTTTTTTGTTGCTTCGTAATTGGGAACTACAGAGTATAATCAAATTATGAATTACCCCCATTAATAGAAAATGCCTCTGGGATTTTTAAAAAAAAAAGTTTGATGACTTAGATTTCTGCTGCCAAATCTTCTAATTTCATTGCCATATTATTCAGGAGTGTGAAGCATTTATTTCACAGAGGTGATTGTACTTTTTAAAAGCAGAAAATCAATAATTAAAAATTTTATTTGTCTCTAGTAATTAGTGATTAGTTTCAATGGGCCACAAGGCTAATTGAGCATTCTCCCCCCTTGTTGCTGATAGTTTGGAAAAGATAAATGCATGACTGCTGATTCTGAGGTTGTGCAATAATGGATCAGCGATGGAAATTATGTTGCCAAATGGCAATAAGCAGAAAAATAGACATTTTGATGTGGGGGGAGGATCCTGAGTAATCTCTCCAAACAAAATTGAACATGTCCATGCTACACAAGGACAGGTTTGGGCACGATGCCCTCCATCGAGTCATAACGGCACAGAAAGAGACTATTTGGCCCATCTAGTCCATGCCGACTCTCTGCAGATCTCATTCATAGCCTGCTGTGCTTTTTGTCAAAGCTTGTGTATGAATAATAGTCACTTGGGAAAGGTACCAGAGATCAGCTGATGCCTGTGGAACTATACCCAAATGATGAATTAATGCTTTCAAGTGAGTAGAGAAAGTTAGTCGTAGAAACATTAAATGAAATTCTCTGTCGGTCGCTTGCCCGCTCCGCCTCGCTGTCACCCGCTCCACCTCTTTTGATTGTGATGTATGAATTGGATAGATAAAGAGTATTAAACTCGTGATTCTAATTGAGCAACACGTTAAGGACTGAAGTTTTATATTGCTCTGGAATTTATCTAGAGTTCTAGTTAAACAATTAAGACTTGTAAGTGTATTGGTTATAATTGGTTTTGTAGAGTGGGAGCAGAGCCTGGCAATGTCAAGTTAGAATTGCAAAGTCAACTGTTATGGTGCTAATACAAAGGTTAATTGCCTTACAGGATGGATTTCACTGACTGGGTGTGTGTTATGTAATGGGTTGCTGTTTGTGTACAAATATTCTTGAGCTGCAAGGGAATTAACTTTTAAAAAAATTTTTTCTCCAGTTTGACAGCTCATCTGCAACTTACATTTACTGGTTTCTTCCATAAAAACGGTATGTATGTTAGTTATACTGTTGGGTGCAGGGATGTTGCTATGAAGTGGTATTGTTCAAAGTAATAATGGATTATACTCCCTCACAATTCCACCTTCTGGGCTTTTGTATAATGTGTCTTCACCAGTAAATCATGTATTGTGAAAGCAGTAGTAGGGTGCCGAATGAGACATGGTTCGTATTAGGAGCCAAGATTATTTTTGTGTCAATGTTTTTATTTTAAAATTCATGTTTATCTAGCTTCAGTATATGACAAATGAGAATATGGTGTGTAGCTGTATATGTGTCCCACTCATGACATTAAGCAGAACATACCCACTATTAGTGTCATCTGGTTAGCTGACTGGCGGATGTGAATCTCTTCATCCCCTTATGATGGGCAACCTTCGAGCATGGACTTGTGACCTGGCTGAGATTCAGATTTTAATTACTGAGCTTGTACTGTCTGGAAGTAGCTTTTCTACATTGCTATTTTCTCCTCACTTTCTAACCAGACTACCAAGTTTTCTGTGAATTTAGAATCATAGAATGGCTGCAGCACAGAAGGAGGCCATCGGGCCCTCAACAGCTCTCTGCAAGAGCAACTCATTTGGTCCCGGTCCTTTGCCTTTTCCTGTAGCCCCGCAGTTTTTTTCCTCTTCGGGTAATTATCCAGTTTTCATGAAGGCCTTGATTGAATCTGTCTCCATCACACAGTCAGGCAGTGCATTCCAGATCCTCACCACTTGTGTTTTAAAAAAAAAATAGTTTTTCCTCATGTTCCCGTTGCTTTTGCCCATTACCATAAATCAGTGTCCTTTTAGTTCTTGATCTTTCAGCCATTGGGAACAGTTTCTCCCTATCTACTCTGCCCACACTCCTCATGATTCTGAACACCTCTCTCAAATCTCCTCTTAATCTTTGCTCCAAGGAGACCAGACCCAGCTTCTCCAGCCTATCCACATAACTGAAGTTCCTCATCCCTGGAACCCTGCACCCTCTCTAATGCCTTAACATCTTTCTGAAAGTGTGGGGCCCAGAACTAGACGCAATACTCCAGTTGAAACTGAACCAATGTTTATTTTTACAAGTGTATTGTAATTTCCTTGTTTTTGTACTCTATGCTCCTATTTCTAAAGCCTAAGATGCTGTATGCTTTATTAACTGGTTTCTCAACCTGCCTTGCAACCTTCAATGATTTGTACACATATACCCACAGGTTCCTCCTGCACTCCTTTAGAATTGTACTCTTTAATTTATATTGGCACTTGTCTGCCCATTCCAGCAGCCTATGGCCTCTTGAAATTTATCACTATCCTCACAGTTCACAGTACTTGCAAGTTTTGTGTCAACTGCAGATATATATATCTAATATATCTATAAAATATTTATATATAAAATGTGTATAATTTTTTCTTTAAAAAAAACTTTCAATTTGCCAGCGTTCATGTATTCCTTCGGGAAGTAGATAAGCAATTCCTTTTAATTAAAAGACAGATTAATTTGTTTCTTCTAGCCGTTTGTTGGTTAAGGGAGTGAGTAGCTGAGCCATGCAGAGTACGAGGGTCCTAGGTCTGTGCTGAGTTACTTCAGCTACGTCCTCAGTAGTATTGGTCTTGGTGCTCCTGGATTAGAAAGGTTGCAGTTCTTTATCACCATCCCGTGACTTATGATAGTGAACATTGTATGAGGGTGAGAGGAGAGTCAGGCTCGCTATGCCATTGAATATGCTGCCATTTGCACATGGATCAAGGCCACTTGACAGGTGGCCATATCTTAGAAAGTAGTCGACATCTGCAGAAAATGAAGGGTGATAATGGGCAAAGGAATAATGGGGTCAAAACATTTGAGTGGAATGGATAATAAAGTCAACAACTGAAGGGAAATGTTAGTTAGCCAAAGGTGGCTTCCTGTTGGCATTTAATATTGAAAGGATAATTTCCTTTCCCATGAGGTCTGTGAACAAATGCGTTATGTATGTGGGTTGGGGGATTGGTTAGTATTCCTTCTTCTGATAACTGCCTACTACCTCTGCGGAATGTATAGATTTAGGGTGAGGACAGAATTGGGCTTTTTTGTGATAAGTTTTTGGATTCATTTACCATTTTTTTACTTAGTTATTTTTACCTTCTGTGCTTCAGCCCTTACTCTTGTAGAGTGTATTCACTTGCCATGATATCTATGTAGGATAACGGACATGAAAGTAAAAATTTTAAAAGTGCTTGGAAAAACAAACGGCTCAGTATTTGTAGAGAGAGAAGACGGGTTATGACATTTTTGGGTGTGCAGCCACTCAGAACAAAGAACAAAAGATGGATAACTAATGGATAAACCATTGGATGTGAAAATCTTAACAGTGAGATGATGCAGAGATATAAAAAGGAAAAAACAATGTGGAGTGGGGAAATGAAAAGCTAAGAGGTTCACATTTCTTTAAAAAATGAGAAAATAAGGATTTCCAGCATCAGTAGTTTTTCAATTCTCTTAACAAAACCTTTTTTCTCTTAATTACTTCTGCCTGCCTCCATCCCATCACACTGCAGCATTATCTAGTCATTAAGACATGAAGTTACCTTTTTATTTGACATTCATTTCACATTTTAAGCCTAGTAAATAGACAAATGAATAATAGCTGAAATATATTTAGTCATTATGTAGATAGATCCCCATATAATGGTGTACAACTCTAGTTGACAATTTTTTCCATCTTGTCCTTTCTGCCTACTATAGAACATAGCAACGGGAAGAGGCCATTTAGCCCTTCAAGCCTGTTGGGTCATTCAGTAAGATCATGGCTGATCTGTGACCTAATTCCATATACCTGCCTTAACCTGATATTCCTTGGTTAACAAGCTATCAATCTCAATTTTAAAATTAACATTGGGTCTAGCATCAATTGTTTGTGGAAAAGAGTTTCAAACTTCTACCACCCTTTTGTACATAGAAGTGATTACCTAATTTTGCTCCTAACTTCGCGTTTGGCTTTAATTTTTAGACTATGCCTCCTAGCCCTAGGCTCCCCAACTAGTTTATTCCTATCTGTTCCCTTTTAATATCTCAAACTTCAAATCATCCCATTACTTTGTAAATTCCAGGAAATATAACAGTAGCTTGTGTATGTAATCTCATAGTAATGCTGGCATCATTCTAGTAAATCTAAGCTGCATTTCTTCAAGCCAACATAGCCTTCCTGATGTGTGGTGCCTAGAACTGCTCACAGTACTGAATGTGTGATCAAATCAGTGCTGCTGAAGCATCACTTCTACCCCCTTGTATTCTAGTCCTCTAGATATAAAGGCCAGCATTGCATGAGTCTTTTTGATTATCTCTATACCTGTTCATGGTATTTTAATGGTCTATGTAATAGTGGTGGGTGTCTGGAATTCACTGCCCAGATTGGTGGTGGAAGCAGAAACCCTCAACTCATTTAAAAGGGACCTGGTCCTGCACCTGAAGTGCTGTAACCTGCAAGGCTACGGACCAGCTGCAGGAAGGTGGGATTAGATTGGGAGGATAGTTTTTTTCAGCCGACGCAGACACGATGGGCTGAATGGCCTCTTTCTGTGCCATAATTTTTCTATGGTTGTATGTACTTGGACCTCCACTATTTGTAGCTTTTCACCATTTAGAAAGTACCCTGTTCCATCCTTTTTAGGTGAATGTTTAATTTATCTATTCTCTTCAGAGATTGTATTAATTTTCTCTGAAGACTGCAGATCAAATTCATGGATTGTAAAAAAAATAAGTCCCTCCAAAGCAATTACCAGCCAAACAGAATTTTGAATTACTGTTTAAATTCCAAAGGCTGTCAATTGGGCACCTATTTGAACAAATTACAATTTAGGATTCTGGTGATCTAAATATAATGAGGAAGCTGCCCGATGACCAACTGAGCAATCGTTAATGGCTTTGTACCGAGTTAAGCCAGACGTGATTTTTGTAAATGAAGGAGCTGATACCAGGCAAAAATGAGCCATACTTGCCACATCACTTCCCTTCCTCTTTATCCCCAACCCCCTCGCAATCGCTAGTTGAATTCCAGTTCCATTGATGTGAGGCTCCTGCAGACCAATACTGCAATAATTCTTGAGGCAATAGTGTGTCAACATTCTTGTTTCGAGAAGCATGGAAATGTTGGATGACTGTGTTTCTTTGCAGGGTGGCACTCCATCACAATAGATGCACATTTTTGTTAAGTTTCCAGTAAACATGCATAGCCATTCTGATCACAAATCCAGTGAATCCAGACGTGCAGGAGCTGGTGGAGTGTCTTGAGAGCTAAGGAACTTGACGAGAACATTTAAGAAATGTTAATCAGACTGTCGTGGATAAGTTTAGTTGTAACTTTAAGTTTAAGGTTCTTTTTAATTGTTGACCTATCTTTCTCATGTAACAGTAGCTTGTGACTTTAATAACTGGTGCTTGCTCCCCATGGTCATTTAACTGGCTTAGAGCAGTGATGTATTGTGATCTATGAAAACTCAAATAATCATAATCTAGTACAGGCTCTGTAAACAACATCTTTCTGCCTTATGAAAATACTTCAGGCATTGGTGGGCCAGGTTGGCTTCACCTTCTGATGTCTGTTAAGTTAATTGTGTGACTGTATTGCTACAGTTGGGAAGCGGTTAACCCACTGAATGTACCTGTTTCTTTGTGGTGGGCTGGGCCCTTTGCCTGATGACATAATCCATTTGTCTGATCAGCTGTCTGTTTTCCTGTGCCCATATGGTGAGCTGACCTTACTAATTTACTGATAGTTACACTCTACCTCACCCAATTGGCATTATTCAGATGTGAGACTGGATAGAGTGCTGCCAGTCCATTTAAACACATGAACACCTTAACTAAACCTAAGCTTTCCCTGCATATGCATTAAGTTCCAGCAGGAGCTTAACTAGATATTTTTACAGGTACTGAGGCATATTGTAATGCCCCTACTGTCACTGTCTGAATTAAGTTAATTAAGCACAGGCCTGCAATTGTACTCTAGATCCTTCCTGATCTGTCAGGTTCAACTATTCATTGGGAAAATACTTGATAAATTGTTTTAATAGAAATTAGTTCTTGGTAGCATTAATAAATGTGGCCTCCGTTTCCTTGCTTCTGATGTGTATGTTTTCTTTTTCATTCTCTCCGCTCCCAGTAAAGCTATTCTTCGTTTCTCTTGGTTTAACTCCATTGCAGCAATCACGAAAGTCTGGAAATGTAATCTGAAGTATAGTTAAGCACACTCCAAACCTTTCCTGAAGAGTTCAGGATGTCATATGTTTTTGTAGTTCAGGGACAGTAGTGCTCTCCATTTGGCACTGAGTAGTCAGCATATCTTCTCCTTCTTTGGCCTCCTTGTCTCGAGAGACAATGGGTAAGCGCTTAGAGGTGGTCAGTGGTTTGTGAAGCAGTGCCTGGAGTGGCTATAAAGGCCAATTCTAGAGTGACAGACTCTTCCACAGGTGCTGCAGATAAAATTGGCTGTCGGGGCTGTTGCACAGTTGGTTCTCCCCTTGCGCTTCTGTCTTTTTTCCTGTCAACTGCTAAGTCTCTTCGACTCGCCACACTTTAGCCCCGCCTTTATGATTGCCTGCCAGCTCTGGCGATCGCTGGCATCTGACTCCCACGACTTGTGATCGATGTTACAGGACTTCATGTCGTGTTTGCAGACGTCTTTAAAGCGGAGACATGGATGGCCGGTGGGTCTGATACCAGTGGCGAGCTCGCTGTACAATATGTCCTTGGGGATCCTGCCATCTTCCATGCGGCTCACATGGCCAAGCCATTTCAAGCGCCGCTGGCTCAGTAGTGTGTACAAGCTGGGGATGTTGGCCACCTCAAGGACTTCTGTGTTGGAGATACGGCCCTGCCACCTGATGCCAAGGATTCTCTGGAGGCAGCGAAGATGGAATGAATTGAGACGTCGCTCTTGGCTGACATACGTTGTCCAGGCCTCGCTGCCATAGAGCAAGGTACTGAGGACACAGGCTTGATACACTCGGACTTTTGTGTTCCGTCTCAGTGCGCCATTTTCCCACACTCTCTTGGCCAGTCTGGACATAGCAGTGGAAGCCTTTCCCATGCGCTTGTTGATTTCTGCATCGAGAGACAGGTTACTGGTGATAGTTGAGCCTAGGTAGGTGAACTCTTGAACCACTTCCAGAGCGTGGTCACCGATTTTGATGGATGGGGCATTTCTGACGTCCTGTCCCATGATCGTTTTCTTGAGGCTGATGGTTAGGCCAGATTCGTTGCAAGCAGCCCTAATCCTGTCGATGAGTCTCTGCAGACACTCTTCAGTGTGAGATGTTAATGCAGCATCATCAGCCAAGAGGAGTTTCCTGATGAGCATTTTCCGTCTTCGCTCTTAGATGAGCAAGTCAGCATATCACAGCCTCAAATAGTATGTTTTTGGCCTCTCAGATCACAGCATCTTTTGAATAAAGGGATGTGGAAGGAGCCTGCTACTGTGCCAATATTCTTCAGTTCAGCTAGGAGATGCAAGCGGGTTGTGACCTTGGTGACTTGCCCTGATTTCTCCTTTTTTTTTGTGGAGAAGTGCCAGTCTTCCACTTGGTACCCTTTGGCTTGGCAGAGATATTAAGAATTTGCTGTGGAATGGCAGATGTAACCATGTCCTGATCTGTGGTATGACATGAAGCATTAATGTAGTCATTGAACTTAACTGGTATGTTTGTTTTATTTGAATAGTCTAAACTGTAATTCAGTCATTTTCCTTGTAGGTAATTCTTAAGAGGCGACTTGATTGAAACCTACAAGATTCTGAGGGATCTCGACAGGGTGGATTTGGAAATGATGTTTTCTCTTGTGGGAGGATCTAGAACTCGGGGTCATTGTTTAAAAATAAGGGGTCACCCATTTAAGACTGAGGAGGAATTTTTTCTCTGAGGGTCGTGAGTCTTTGGAATTCTCTTCCTCAAAAGGCAGTGGAAGCAGAGTCCTTGAATATTTTTAAAGCAGAGGTAGATAGATTCTTGATGAGCAAGGGGGTGAAAGATTATTGGGGCTCGGTAGGAATGTTGAGGTTAAAATCAGATTAGCCATGATCTTGTTGAATGGCGGAGCAGGCGCGAGGGGCCAAGTGGCCTACTCCTGCTCCTAATTCATATGCAAATAGGACCGTATTTAGATGAAATTTATATTTCAGTTTTTGGTTCATATAGTATTTTAATGAATTGGAACTTAAATTGTTTCGCTGTTTGTGACTCTATGTATTTCCCCCAACCAGAAAAGCCATCTCAAAACTCAGAGAACGAACAAAACTCTGTATCCCTGGAGGTGCTACTTGTTAAAGTCTGTCACAAAAAACGTAAGGTAGAGTATACAGATCTTTAATTATCCTAACCTGCAGTGTCACCTGGGAAGCTTCTGTTAAATTGTTAATTCCTGAAAGTGCAGTATTGGTTAGTGAAAACTGTTGCGCGCTGCTTTGCCAACTTTAATCTTCAATAACCCTAGTGGAGGTACATTGCGATTCTGTTCATTTACTTGAGAATGAATATCATAGCATGTAATGTTTTGCTTGATTTGACTTTCTGGCAGGTCAGGGTGAAAGTTTCCTCTGGGGGTTAAATAGGTTGGGTAAAGTCCATAATAGATTGGATTGTACCAGGATAGATTTGATGACCTAAGTGGCCTCTCTGTTAGCACTTTTCTATCTGGCAACCGTTTCCACTGATTAAGATCTTGTTCAGCTGACAACCTATTTTAAATTTGAACAGCCCACATTGCAGCTAAGCTTGTGAGTTAGTAAATGAAACCTTTGCAGTGTTTACATATAGCATGTTAGAAAAGGTCTCTCTCTTTCACAGTCTGTCTGTTCCCAATTTCCTCCCCTAAGCTTAGGCAAAGTTGGTTTAATAAAAGTGGCGTTAATAGTTTAAGGACATTTTTTTCCATTGAACTGACTTGAGATAATTTTGTTTAGCTACAGCTTGATTGCTTTCTCCTGTTTAAATTGAACCATTTGTTCATCCTAATCACAAAGCCATTGCACCAATATTATTTTACTTTTTGCCCACTCTGTTTCATTTGCACACAGACGGTTACTGGGATATAGCTCCATGGATGCCAGTATCCCTCTGGCACTTGTTCAAGTGCTTATTTATGTATGAACTTAGAACAAGAACATAAATAGGAGCAGGAGTAGGCCATTCAGCCCTTTGAGCTCCCTCCACCATTCAATGAGATCATGGCTGATCTTCAACACCATTTTCCTGCACTATCCTCATAACCCTTGATGTTTTTAATATGTAGAAATTTATCGATCTCAGTCTTGAACATACTCAACGACTGAGCCTCCACAGCCTCTGGGGCAGAGAATTCCAAAGATTCACCACCCTCTGAGTGAAGAAATTCCTCCTCATCTCAGTCCTAAATGGCCTGCCCCTTATTCTGAGTCTGTGTCCCTTTGTTCTGGACACACCAGCGAGGTGAATCTTCCTCCTTGCATCAACCCTGTAAGAATTTTTAATGTTTGAATGAGATCACCTCTCATTCTTCTAAACTCCAGAGAATAAAGGCCCAGTCTATTTAATCTTTCCTCATAGGACAATCCTATATCTTTCCTTCGGTAAGGAGACCAAAACTACGCACAATACTCCAGGTGTGGTCTCACCAAGGCTTCATCTAATTGTAGTAAGGTATCTTTACTCGCACACTCAAATCCTCTTGCAATGAAGGCCAGCATACCATTTGCGGCCTTAATTCCTTGCTGTACCTGCATGGTAGCTTTCAGTGATTCATGAACAAGGACACCCAGGCCCCTTTGAAATTCAGCACTTCCCAGCCTCTCTCCATTTAAGAAATAATCTATTGCTGTTTTTCCTACCAAACTGCATAACCTCAAGGGTAATAATCTCTGGATTATTACCTGAGCCATGTGCCAATTGGCAGAGGGCACATAAGATTAGTGAAATGAATACGTGGCTCAAAGACTGGTGTGGGACAAGTGGGTTTCTGTTCGTGGGGCACTGGGGAAAGTGGGGGCTATACAGTTGGGATGGTCTGCAACTGAACCGTGCTGGGACCAGTGTTCTAGCAAACCGTATAAAGGAGAGGGCTTCAAACCAAACAAGGGGGGCGGGATGAGGGCTCAAGCCTGGTTAGATGTAGCAAACCAAGGGGTAGAGTCAAGGCAGGAGAGCAGAATAGTAATGTGGGGAATTAAGGTCAGAGAATGGCCTGAAGGGGCTGAGAAAAAAAACCTAAGAACACACCTACAGGCAAGACTAGATGTTGCAAAGATAACAAAAAGACAAAACTAAAGGCTCGGTATCTGAATGCACGTAGCATTCATCATCAAGTAGACAAACTGCACGTTGAAGTAAATAAATATGATCTGATGGCCATTGCGGAGACGTGGCTGCAGGATGACTGGGATTGAGTCCTGAATATTGAGGGTTATGTCACATTCTCAAAGAATTGGAAGCTAGGTAAAGGTGGAACGGTAGCACTGTTATTCAAGGATGGCATTAGTGCAATAATTAGGGATGACCTTGGTTCAGGAGATCAGGATGTAGATTCGGTTTGGATGGAGATGAGGAATAGTAGGGGAAAGAAGTCACTAGTGGGAGTGGTCCACAGGCTCCCTAACAGTAACCAAATGTAGGACGAAGTATGCAAGAACAAATATTGGGTGTTTTCGATAAAGGGATGGCAGCAATCATGGGTGATTTTAATTTACATATAAACTGGAAAAATCAGATTTGCAATAGTAGCCTGGATGAGGAGTTCAAAGAATGCTTTCGAGGTCGTTTCTTAGAAGGAGTTCTGGAACCAACCAGAGAGCAAGTTATATTAGACATGGTATTGTGTAATGTGACAGGATTTATTAATGACCTCGGAGCAAAGGCACCTCTAGGTAGCAGCAACCACAATATGATTGAATTTCACATCCACTTTGAAAGAGAGAGGAGTGGGTCTAGGACTAGTATTTTAAACTTCAATAAGGGCAACTATGTGGGCATGAAAGCTGAGCTAGCTGAAGTGAACTGTGTTTCTAAGCTTGGAGAGAAATCAATAAAGAAGCAGTGGCAGACATTTCAGAATACTCAGGATAAGTATATTCCTACTATAAAGAAAAATTCTAAGGAAGGACCCACCATCCATGGTTAACTAAACAAGTTAAAGAGAGCATCAAACTTAAGGAAAAGGCATGTAATTGCGTAAAGATGAGTGGCAGTTCAGATGTTTGTTCAGAATATAAAAAACGGCAGAGAATGACTAAAAGGTTGATCAGGAGAAAAAGTATGAGAGGTAGCTAGCTAGAAAGGTAAAAACAGATAGCAAGAGTTTCTACCGTTATTTAAAAAGGAAAAGAGTAAGTACAGTGAGCGTTGGTCCTCTCGAAAGTGAGAATGGGGAGTTAATAGATAATAAGGAAATGATGGATGAAATGAACAAATATTTTGCTTCGGTCTTCACTATAGAGGATATAAAAAACATTCCCGTAATAGCTACAAATCAGGAGGTGGAAGGAAGAGAGGTACTTGGTGAAATTACAATCACCAGGGAAGCGGTACTGAACAAACTGATGGAACTGTGGGCTGACAAGTCCCCGGATCCTGATGGGCTTCATCCTACGGTCTTAAAAGAGGTGACTAATGAGGTAGTAAAGGCACAGGTGTTAAATTTTCAAAATTTGCTAGATTCTGGAAAGGTTCCATCAGACTGGAAAGTAGCAAATATAACCCCTGTATTCAAGAAGTGTGGGGGGGGGGCGGAGAGGCGGTAAAGGGAGAGGGGAGAGACATCTGTCATGGACAAGGTGTTAGAATCGATCATAAGGAGGCTATAGCTAGGCACTTAGAAAAACTCAAGATAATTGGGAATAGTCAGCATGGTTTTGTGAAAGGGAAATCATGTTTAACCAATTTATTAGAGTATTTTGAAGGAGTAACATGCGCTGTGGATAAAGGGGAGCCTGTTGATGTGCTGTACTTGGATTTTCAGAAGGCATTTGACAAGTTGCCACATAAAAGGTTATTGTGCAGTGTAGGGGGTAACATTAGCATGGATATTGACTGGCTGGCAGAAAACAGAGTACGCTTAAATGGGTCCTTTTCTGATGTGAAGAGTGGGGTCCCGCAGGGGTCTGTGCTGGGACCTCCACTTTTTACAATTTATATCGATAACTTAGATGAGGGGAGTGATGGCATGGTAGCTAAATTTGCAGATGACACAGAGGTAGGAAGGTCTGTTGTGAAGAGGACATAAGGAGGTTGCAGACTGATCGAAATAGGTTGAGTGAGTGGGCAAAAATCTGGCAGATGGAGTGTAATGTGATGTATAATCCAAATGTATAATGGGAAAATGTGAAGTTCACTTTGCCAGGAAGATTAAAAAAGCAGAGTATTAATTAAACGGGGAACAAGTGCAGAATTCTGAGGTGCAGAGGGATCTCGGTGTTCTAGTGCATGAGTCACAAAAAGTTAGTATGCAGGTACAGCAAGTAATAAAGAAGGCTAACTGAATGCTAACCTTTATGAGAGGAATTGAAAATAAAAGAATGTTATGCTTCAGTTATACATGGCATTGGTGAGACCACTGTGTGCAGTTTTGGTCTCCTTATTTAAGGAAGGCTGTAAATGTGTTGGAGGCGGTTCAGAGGAGGTTTACTAGATTGATACCTGGAATGAGCGGGTTGTCTTATGAGGAAAGGTTGGACAGACTGGGCTTGTTTTCACGGGAGTTTAGAAAAGTGAGGGGAGACTTGATTGAAATATGTAAGATCCTGAATGGTCTTGACAAGGTGATTGTGGAAAGGATGTTTCCTTTTATGGGTGAATCCAGAACTAGGGGGCACTGTTTTAAAATTAGGGGTCACCCTTTTAGGACAGAGATGAGGAGAAATTTTTTCTGAGGGTTGTCGACTTTGGAACACTGGCTCAGAAGGTGGTGGAGGAGGGGTCATTGAATATTTCTAAGGCGGAGGTAGATAGATGCTTGTTGGGCAAGGGAATCAAAGGTTATCGGGGGTAGATGGGAGTGTGGAATTCGAGACACAAACCGATCAGCCATGATCATCTTGGGTGGCGGAGCAGGCTAGAGGGGAGGAATGGTTCCTTGTTCCTATGTATTTCTCCACATTGTATTCCGTCTGCCAAATTTTTGTCCACTCGCTTAGCCCCTCCAAGTCCCTTTTGAAGCGTCTTTGCATCCTCTTCACAACTCGCACTTAATAGTTTTGTCATCTGCACACTTGGAAATATTGCATTTAATCCCCACATCCAATTCATTGATGTAGATTGTGAATAACTGGGGCCTAAGCACTGATCTTTGCTGTACCCTGCTAGTCATAGTCTGCCAATCCGAAAATGACCCATTTATTCCTACTGTTTTCTGTCCATGAACCAGTCAGTTAACCACCCAGTTGGGGTCTAGTTTATTTTAAAAAGAGTGCTTCAGGGACAGATCTGAAGTCTCAGTAAGCCTCCCTATGGTTTTGTCCTTGGTAACAGTGTGTTTAGCATCAGATAGTTGAGAGTTTGGTTGATTCTCCTTGAATAGTAATGTAGTAAAAAAAGACTTGTTAAAATTGTTGATCTAATATGCAGTTTCATAAAGCAAGACATGATGCAGTTTTTCCTTCCTGGCGCCTGTATACCTTTATTTTCTTTTCAGATACTTTACTAACATGTTCACTTTTTTTTCCAAGGATGTTAGTTGCCCTATCAAGCAAGTGCCTACAGGTAAAAAGCAGGTGCCTTTGAACCCAGACAACAGCCAATCCAAACCAGGCAATTGTCCTTCCCTCGCAGTCCCTAGCAACGAGTTTGAGCCTAGCAACAGCCATATGGTAAAATCCTATTCATTGCTGTTCAGAGTGACCCGTCCAGGCAGGAGGGAAGTGAATGGACTGACTAATGGGGAGATTAATGAAAATATCGGTAAGTTTGGTTCATCATGAGGTTGGGGTGGGATATTCCAGCTGAAACTCTACTAAATAATTATCATAGAGCTTTGTAAAGTTTGAAATCTGAAGTCTTTACTGATGCATATAGAACTAAAAGAAAATGAGTATAAAATGTTGACAGTGTTTAGAAATTTTAATGTCTTTAAATTGAAATTTTAAGGTTTCTGTCTGTACTAAATTACATCATTCTGCTTATACATTTAGAATTAGAATTAGAACATTACAGCGCAGTACAGGCCCTTCGACCCTCGATGTTGCGCCGACCTGTGAAACCATCTGACCTACACTATTCCATTTTCATCCATATGTCTATCCAATGACCACTTAAATGCCCTTAAAGTTGGCGAGTCTACTACTGTTGCAGGCGGGGCGTTCCACGCCCTTACTACTCTCTGAGTAAAGAAACTACCTCTGACATCTGTCCTATATCTAGCACCCCTCAACTTAAAGCTATGTCCCCTCGTGTTTGCCATCACCATCCGAGGAAAAAGGCTCTCACTATCCACCCTGTCCAGCCCTCTGATTATCTTATATGTCTCTATTAAGTCACCTCTTCTCCTCCTTCTCTCTAACGAAAACAACCTCAAGTCTCTCAGCCTTTCCTCGTAAGACCTTCCCTCCATACCAGGCAACATCCTAGTAAATCTCCTCTGCACCCTTTCCAAAGCTTCCACATCCTTCCTATAATGCGGTGACCAGAACTGCACGCAATACTCCAGGTGCGGTCTCACCAGAGTTTTGTACAGCTGCAGCATGACCTTGTGGCTCAGAAACTCGATCCCCCTACTAATAAAAGCTAACACACCATATGCCTTCTTAACAGCCCTATCAACCTGGGTAGCAACCTTCAGGGATTTATGTACCTGGACACCAAGATCTCTCTGTTCATCTACACTACCAAGAATCTTCCCATTAGCCCAGTACTCTGCATTCCTGTTACTCCTTCCAAAGTGAATCACCTCACACTTTTCCGCATTAAACTCCATTTGCTATCTCTCCGCCTCAGCTCTGCAGCCTACAACATCCTTCGGCACTATCCACAACTCCACCGACCTTCGTGTCATCCGCAAATTTACTAACCCACCCTTCTACACCCTCTTCCAGGTCAATTATAAAAATGACAAACAGCAGTGGCCCCAAAACAGATCCTTGCGGTACACCACTAGTAACTAAACTCCAGGATGAACATTTGCCATCAACCACCACCCTCTGTCTTCTTTCAGCTAGCCAATTTCAAAATCACCTTCAACCCCATACTTCCGTATTTTCTGCAATAGCCTACCGTGGGGAACCTTATCAAACGCCTTACTGAAATCCATGTACACCACATCCACTGCTTTACCCTCATCCACCTGTTTGGTCACCTTCTCGAAAAACTCAATAAGGTTTGTGAGGCACGACCTACCCGTCACAAAACCGTGCTGACTATCGCTAATGAACTTATTCTTTTCAAGATGATTATAAATCCTGTCTCTTATAACCTTTTCCAACATTTTACCCACAACCGAAGTAAGGCTCACAGGTCTATAATTACCAGGGCTGTCTCTACTCCCCTTCTTGAACAAGGGGACGACATTTGCTATCCTCCAGTCTTCCGGCACTATTCCTGTCGACAATGACGACATAAAAATCAAGGACAAAGGCTCTGCAATCTCCTCCCTGGCTTCCCAGAGAATCCTAGGATAAATCCCATCTGGCCCAGGGGACTTATCTATTTTCACACTTTCCAAAATTGCTAACACCACCTCCTTGTGAACCTCAATCCCATCTAGCCTAGTAGTCTGAATCTCAGTATTCTCCTCGACAACATTTTCTTTCTCTACTGTAAATACTGACAAAAAATATTCATTTAACGCTTCCCCTATCTCCTCTGATTCCACACACAACTTCCCACTACTATCCTTAATTGGCCCTAGTCTAACTCTAGTCATTTTTTTATTCCTGATATACCTATAGAAAGCCTTAGGGTTTTCCTTGATCCTATCCGCCAATGATTTCTCGTGTCACTCACCATAAACTGGTGCATTCTCCATGGTAATGCCTCTACCAATCAGAGTCCACTTGCCAACCAATCAGCGCACTCTTCTCATACAGTGTAAAGTTGTTGCTTTCCTTTACATTGGTATTCTTGTGATTTGTCCTGATGAGTGCAAGATGGCATGTCTCTATTTTCAGCAATACTCTTCGGAACCAGTTATAAACTAGTTCTTGTTGAGGTGCAAGTGTGGCACAAAGAACCATTAACAAAAGGTAGCTCCTGGAAAATGGGATGTCAAATATGTTTTGAGTTAAATGGGTTTAAATTTGCAGCCAGCATTGTGGTGTAATGCAGTCAGTTTCCATACAGTTGAATATAGTTGTGCACGTGCTTAGAAGCTAATGTATCTGTGTGCTGCTGGTAACCTGATCTTACTGCAGAATGATAACTAACATCACCAGTCCTGATATCTGTAGTTCTTTTTTTTTTAGAAGTAACAGATGAGCTGCCTAGTAGGCGAAAGCGCAATTCGTCACACAAAGATGATGGGGAGAAAACCTTCGTAGCTCAGATGACTGTCTTTGATAAGAATAGGTAAGAACACTGCCAAGTTTTCAGTATGGTTTACTGGTGAGAGGTGTATTTGTGTATGTATACATTGTTTTCTTCTACATCAATAAAGGATAATTTCTGTTCCAAAGTGGTGGTCTGGCTTGGCAAGTAAGGTTTGTGCAGAAATACAAAACATCGCTGAATTTGCCAATCTGCACAGGGGTGATGGTTGAACCCTGAGCCAGGGAGAGGGAAGTCGACCAGGTTTTCTGGTCTGTGGGAATGTGCGCGTTGCTCCTGGATGAACACTGGATCAGCCTCAGCTGTGCTTGCATGTCGAAGTAGTGACCTCTGTCAGTTTGTAGTTTATTATTCAGGAGTGCTGCAGAGTAGTCAGGGTAGGATTTGTCTTCAATCTGCAAATGATTTCCTGGTCTTTGATGTCCTGTTAGAGTAGTTAATCAGAGGGGCACTTGCTCTTGGGTTGCCAGATTGTTCGGCTGCCGATTGCCAAGGTTGAGGGCTGGGGGCTTCCTGGCAGTGACAAATTTTGTGGAGGAGATTGCCCCGTATATTGCCTCGCAAAACAATGACTTAGTAAAAGTGAGAGAGTCAGAGGCAGACAAGGTGGTGGGGAGGTGGAGAAGTTTTAATTGGTTAAAAGGTCCGTGACTAGGGAGCATAGATCTAAAGTGATTGGTAGAAAGATTAGAGGGGAGATGAGGAACAATTTTTTCACTGATGTTGGTGGGGGTCTGGAACACTCACCCTAAAAGGGTAGTAGAGACAGAAACCCTCAACTCGTTTAAAAGGAGTCTGGGTATGCACCTCAAGTGCCGTAACCTGCAGGGCTACGGACCAAATGCTGGAAGGTGGGAGTAGGCTGGCTGGCTTGTTTCTCGGCTGGCACAGACACGATGGGCCAAGTGGTCTCTTTCTGTGCCGTAAACTTTCTATGATTCTGTAATCTTTAATTTTTTAAATTGTTAATAATGCTCATGTTAATAATAGAAAAAAATGTGCATTTATCGTGATATATCACATTTACAAGTTTGTTTTTATTCATTCATGGGATGTGGGCATCTTTGGCTAGGACAGCATTTATTGCCCATCCCTAATTGCCCTTGAGAAGGTGGTTGTGAGCTGCCTTTTGAACTGCTGCAGTCCATTGGGGGTTGGTACACCTACAGTGCTGTTAATTTATTTTATTTTTATTTAGAGATACAGCACTGAAACAGGCCCTTCGGCCCACCGAGTCTGTGCCGACCAACAACCACCCATTTATACTAACCCTACAGTAATCCCATATTCCCTATCACCTCCCTACACTAGGGGCAATTTACAACGGCCAATTTACCTATCACCTGCAAGTCTTTTGGATGTGGGAGGAAACCGGAGCACCCGGCGAAAACCCACGCAGACACAAGGAGAACTTGCAAACTCCGCACAGGCAGTACCCAGAATCGAACCGGGGTCCCTGGAGCTGTGAGGCTGCGGTGCTAACCACTGCGCCACTGTGCAATTTGATACCACTGAGTGGCTTGCTAGGCCATTTCAGAGGGCAGTTAAGAGTCAACCACATTGCTGTGGGTCTGAAGTCTTATGTAGGCCAGACCAGGTAAGAACAGTAGATTTCCTTCCCTAAAAGACATTAGTGAACCAGATGGGTTTCTACGACAATCGGCCATGGTTTCATGGCCATCATTAGAGTAGATTTTTAATTACAGATTTATTCATTGAACACAAATTCCACCTTCTGCCGTGGTACATAATTCTAATATAGCAGGCTGTTCCCAGTGAATGCAAATTCAGTTTAGGTTTCACATGTTTAAACAAAAGCATCTCCCTTGAAGTTCTATTGAAATGCGGGATTCTCAATTGGAGAGAAGGTAGCTCTAAAGTTTGGTAATTGCAAGTCTGCTCTTTTTGATGCCTTTTATGATTTTTCAAAAATGTTTGTCATTACTCAGGCATTTTTTTTTGCCAAAATCATTTTTTTAAGTTACTAATCTATTGACAACAAGGACAGACTATGTCTGACTGTGCAGTGCAAAGGGAACAAAGAATAGCTACAGGGAGGGAAATTTTCCACCTGTTTACGCAGTTGTCCCTCCATTGGGTATGAAACTGATTAGATGGTCTCCAGATCTCCCTATGCAGTATTGGGTATTTAGAGCATCCCAATCAACAGAAATTCTGCATTCTTAACCCCCACCCTGCCCACAATCAATGCATTTACTTGGTGTGATTATCGAATTGTTCATGGTGTGAGCATGCATCAGTAGAGAACTGAGTTTGATTTGAGCATGGGTCCTCTACATTAGAGCACTGTATTTTTAAGTGAGTTTTAAAATCCAATTTGTTGGAAGTTGGAGTTTTCCATCTTGACCCATGTCTCTGGAACGCTGCTCACTAATCACTGTCAGGTAACCAGGTTTTGTGCAGGCAGTTGGTGGTATCTGAATCTAATATAAGAACATAAATAGGAACAGGAGTAGACCATCCCTCGAACCTGCTCTGTCATGGCTGATCTACCTCAGCTCGACTTTCCTGCCCCCTCCCCGTATCTTTGACTCCCTGAGAGATCAAAAATCTCTTGATTTCAGTCTTGTATATACACAACGATGGAGCATCTGCTACCCTCTGGCGTAGAGAATTCCGAAGATTCACAACCCCCGAGTGAAGAAATTTCTACTCATCTCCGTCCTAAATGATCGACCCCTTATCCTGAGGCTGCACCACTCTATCCTAGCTTCCCAGCCAGGGGAAACAACCTGTCTGTGGCTACCCTGTCAAAGCCTCTACAGAATCTTTCAATGAGATCACCTCTCATTCTTCTGAACATCACCCAGTGAGTGAAGGCCCAATTTACTCAGCCCCTCATCATACGACAGCCCTTTCATTCCAGGAACAATCTAGTGAACCTCTGCTGTACTGCCTCCAATGCAAGTATATACTTAGATATGGAGACCAAAATTGTGCACAGTACTCCAGGTGTGGTCTCGCCAAAGCCCTATACAATTATAACAAGACTTCCTTATTCTTGTATTCCAATCCCCTTGAAATAAAGGCCAGCATGCCATTTGCTTTTGTAATTGCTTGCTGTACCTGCATGCTAACCTTGTGCTCCTTCTGTGAGTACATTCAAGTTTCTCTGAACATCAACATTTAAAAGATTCACGCCTTCTACAAGAAAAAAATCTGCTTTTCTATTCTTGCTACCAAAATGAATAACCTCGCGCATTACACTCCATCTACCACCTTGTTTCCCACTCACTTAATCCGTCTATATCTCTTTGCAGCCTCTGGTCCTTCTAACAACTTGCATTCCCACCCCCCTAGTTTTGTTTTGTTAGCAAAGTCTAGATGCATTACTCTTTGTCTCATTGTCCAAGTCATTAATCATCACCATTGTGTTCATCCACTGTAGGATGTGGTCCTCCTCAGGGATTTCTGTTGTATTCTAATGCACTGGCAAGGTATATTGTCAATAGAGGTTTTCTGTTGGGGTTGCCTCACCCTCAGTGCTGCACTGTGGAGTGTCGGCCTTGATTTTTGTTCTCAAGCCTTGGAGTGGGGCTTGCCTGAGTCACATGGCTCTGGGTTCAAGAGTGCTACCAACTGCACCACTCTTTCCTTAAGTCATTTAATTCATATTGTTAATAGCTGAGGCCCCAGCACTGATCCTTGCGGCACTCCACTAGTCAGCCTGCCAACTTGAAAATGTCCGTTTATCCCTATTCTCTGCTTCCTATCCGATAAACAATCCTCCATCCATGGTAATATATTATCTCCAACTCCATGCGCCCTTATCTTGCGTATTAACCTTTTGTTTGGCACCTTATCGAATGCAGTGTTGATTTACAGGCGGTTGCAGCTCCTTGATGGGGAGTATGAAGTAGCCATGCAGGAAATGGATGAATGCCCTGTCAGCAAGAAAAGAGCAACATGGGAAACCATTCTGGATGGGAAGGTGTGTATTTACCCCCCAGTCATTTCACCTCAGTATGTTGCAGTGCTGAATTGGTGTTTTCCAGGTGCATTGAAACACTTTGCTGTGACCAACCGATGGCTTTTGACTGTTAAATTTTCAATTTAACACTGGCATTTCATATCAGCTGCTTGTTACAGAAACTGTTTGGCTTTTTTTCATTTCCATTGTTGGCACACTAACTCGCAACACCAGTTTTACACCCAGGCGGCAAGTTGAAAATCTACCCCCTGGTTTCTGTTCTGATATCTGTGACTCTGCCAGTCACTATTTTGAAATTTAGCAACAGTGATCGTGTCAAAAGTATGGGTTTGCTCTAATTCATGTCTTGCTTTATATTTTACAGCGGTTACCTCCTTTTGAAACCTTTTCTCAGGGTCCTACACTCCAGTTCACCCTTAGATGGACGGGAGATGCAGCGGATAGATCCACAGCTCCAGTTGCTAAGCCTCTTGCAACTCGCAATACAGATACCACAGCTGCAGAGACCAAGCTCAACTCGGTGAAACCAGCACAGACCCTCGGTGAGAACCACCAACAAACATAAGGCACACTGCGAAATGTACTGCTTTTCGGTCTGTAAGGCCCCCATTTTCGATCCTGTCCGTCAGCTGTAATTAGCCATTGGGTTACAGATCGAACATGGTCTGACTCAAATGGTCATAGTCATATGGCACAGAAACGGGCCCATCGTGTCCGTGCCGGTCATCAAGCACCTATCTATTCTAATCCCATTTTCCAGCACTTGGACCATAGCCTTGTATGCTATGGCGTTTTAAGTACTTATCTAAATACTTATTAAATTTTGTGAGGGTTCCTGGACCTCAAGACCTCTAAACCTCCTGCACCTTACCTTATATCTATGCCCCCTGGTTATTGACACCTCTGCTAAGGGAAAAAGTTTCTTCCTATCTACCCTATCAATGCCCCTCATAATTTTGTATACCTCAATCATGTCTCCCCTCAGCCTTCACCACTCTAAGGAAAACAACCCTAGCCTTTTCAGTCTCTCTTCATAGCGGAAGTGCTCCAGCCCAGGCAACATCCTGGTGAATCTCCTCTGCACCCTCTCCAGTGCAATCGCATCCTTCCTATAGTGTGGTGCCCAGAACTGTACACAGTAACTCGCGTTTGATACAGTTCCATCATAAACTCCCTGCTCTTACATTTTGTGTCTTGGCTAATAAAGGCAATTATCCCAAATGCCTTCCTAACCACCTTATCTACCTGTGCTGCTGCCTTCAGTGATCTATGGACAAGTACACCAAGATCCCTCTGACCCTCCGTACTTCCTCGGGTCCTACCATCCATTGTATATTCCCTTGTCTTGTTGTCCTCCCAAAATGCATCACCTCACACTTCTCAGGATTAAATTCCATTTGCCACTGCTCTGACCATCTTACCAGCTGATGTATATCGTCCTGTAATCTAAGGCTTTCCTCCTCACTATTTATGATGACACCAATTTTCATGTCATCTGCGAGCTTACTAATAATACCTCCTATTATTCACGCCTGAATCATTAATGTACACTACAAACAGCAAGGATTCGAGCACTGAACCCTGTGGTACACTACTGGTCACAGGCTTCCAATCGCAAAAACAACCCTCGACCATCACCCTCAGACTTCTGCCACTAAACCAATTTTGGATCCAATTTGCCAAATTGTCCTGGATCCCATGGGCTCTTGCCTTCTTGCCCAACCTCCCATGCGGGACCTTATCAAAAGCCTTACTGAAGTCCATGTAGACTACAAGAACAGCTTTACCCTCATTGACACATCTAGTCACCTCCTCGAAAAATTCAGTCAAGTTTGTTAGACATGATCTCTCCCTGACAAAGCCATGCTGACTATCCTTGATTAATCCCTGCCTCTCCAAGTGGAGATTAATCCTGTCCCTCAGAATTTTTTTTTCCAATACTCTCCCCACTACTGATAGACTCGCTGGCCTGTAATTATCTGCTTTATCCCTGCTACCCTTCTTGAATAATGGTACCACATTTGCTGTCTTCCAGTCCTCTGGCACCTCTCCTGTGGCCAGAGAGGATTTGAAAATTTGTAGCAGAGCCCCTGCTATCTCCTTCCCTTGCCTCACATAACAGCCTGGGATACATCTCATCTGGGCCTGGGGATTTATCCACTTTTAAGCCCGCTAAAACCGCTATTACCTTCTCCCCTTCAATGCTAATTTGTTCGAGTATATCACAGTCCTCCTCCCTGATCTCTACACCTACATCGTCCTTCTCCATAGTGAACACAGATGAAAAGTAATCATTTAAAACCTCACCTACATCCTTCGGCTCTACACACACATTGCCACTTTGGTCCTTAATGGGCCCTACTGTTTCCTTGGTTATCCACTTGCCCTTAATATATTTATAAAACGCCTTGGGATTTTCCTTTATCTTGCCCACCAGTGTTTTTTCATACCCCTTTTTGCTCTCTTACTTTAAGTACCCCCCTACACTTTCTATATTCTAGGACTTCTGCTGTTTTCAGCCCTTTGAATCTGCCATAAGCCTCCTTTTTTTTCCTTATCCAATCCGCTATGACACCATATCCCCTGACATCCAGGGTTTCTTGGACTTGTTGGTCCTACCCTTCACCTTTACGGCAACATGTTGGCCCTGAACACACACTTTCCTTTTTGAATGACTCCCACTGGTCTGATGTCGACTTTCCTACAAGTAGCTGCTCCCAGTCCACTTTAGCCAGATCCTGTTTTATCAAATTGAAATTGGCCTTCCCCCAATTCAGTACCTTTATTTCCGGTCCATCTTTGTCCTTTTCCATAACTACCTTAAATCTTAGTGTTATGGTCATTATCCCTGAAATGCTTCCCCACTGACACTTCTACCACTTGTCCTGTCTCATTCCTTAGGATTAGGTCCAGTGCTACGTGCTGGCTCAAAAAGCTCTCCAATATGCACTTTAAGAATTCTGCCCCCTTTAATCCTTTTGCACTAAGACTATCCCAGATAATATTGGGGAAGTTGAAATCCCCTACTATTATTACCCTATTATTTTTACACCTCTGAGATTTGCCGACATATCTGCTGCTCTATCTTTGCTTGACTATTTGGAGGCCTGTAGTACACTCCCAACCAAGTGATTGCTCCCTTTTTGTTTTTAGGTTCTACCCATATGGCCTCATTTCAGGAGCCTTCTGAGATAATCTCCTTACTGCAGTAATTGACCCCTTGATCAACAATGCAATGCCACCTCTTTTTTTTTTACACCTGCACCCCCCCCACCCACCATCACACCTGAAGATTCTATATCCTAGAATATTGAGCTGCCAGTCCCGCCCTTCCCTCAACCATGTCTCTGTGATAGCAATCATATCATATTCCCATGTGTTAATCAATGTCCTCAATTCATCTGCCTTACTTGTAAGACGCCTTGCGTTAAAATAGATGCAGTCCAGGCTTGCATTATTCACTTGTGCTTTAACAGGTCTATATTTGCTCTGCCTTCCAGACTGACTTAATTTCTTTTCTATATTTGGCTGTGCATCACCCCCTACTGTACGTCCACTCTATCCCATCCCCCCTGCCATATTAGTTTAAATGCCCACCCCCACCCCCCACCAACAGCACTAGTAAACCTCCCTGCAAGGATGTTGGTCCTGTTCCGGTTCAGGCACCACCCGTCCAACTTGTACAGGTCCCACCTTTGCCAGAAACAGACCCAGTGATGCAGGAAACTAAAGCCCTCCCTCCTGCACCATGTCTTCAGCCACGCATTCATCTGCTGTATCCTCCTATTCCTATACTCACTAGCACATGGCATCGGGAGCAATCCAGAGATTACAACCTTTGAGGTCCTGCTTTTTAATCTACCTAGCTCCCTAAATTCTTGTTGCAGGATCTCCTCCCTCTTTCTACCTATATCGTTAGTACCAATGTGAACCACGACCTCTGCCTGTTCACCTGCCCCCTTCAGAACGGTCTGCAGCCACTCCGTGACATCCTTGACCCGAGCATCAGGGAGGCAACATACCATCCCGGAGTCACGTTTGTGGCCACAGAAACGTCTGTCTGTACCCCTTATGATAGGGGATTCTATCACTGTAGCTCTCCCACTCTTTCTCCTCCTGTGCAGCTGAGCCACCTGTGGTGCCACAGACTTGGCTTTTGCTGCATTCCCCTGAGAAGCTATCTCCCTCAACAGTATTCAAAGCAGAAAATCTGTTAGATAGGGAGATGGACCCAGGGGACTCCAGCACTACCTGCCTAGCTCTTCTACTCTGCCTGGCAGTCATTCCCTTTCTGCCTGAGCAGTCTTTACCTGCGGTGTGACCACCTCCCTGTACGTGCTTTCCACGATGATCTCCGCCTTGCGGATGCTCCATACTGTCTACAGCTGCCGCCCCAGATCCGAAATGCAGATTTCGAGTAGCTGCAGCTGGAGATACTTCCTGCACACATCTTCAGCCTGGACACTGGAAGTATCTCTGACTTCCCATGTTGCGCAGGAGGAGCACTCCACGCTGCCGAGCTGACCTACCATGACTTACCCTTCAACTTACTCCCTTAAATTACTCAAAAATTTGAGATTATTTACACCAGGGACCTTGATTCTCAAAAAACCACTACTTACTATATAAAAAAAAATTAGTAAAGAAAAGGTGCAACAGGCTTGATGGGCTGAATGACCTACTCCTGTTCCTCTTTCAGTACTCTGCCGGAAAGAAAGGACTTGCTCCCTCACCATAGAAACACAGAAGACATAGAAAATAGGAGCAGGAGTAGGCCATTTGGCACTTCGAGCCTGCTCCGCCATTCATTATGATCATGGCTGATCATCCAACTCAGTAACCTGTTCCTGCTTTCGCCCCATACCCTTTGATCCCTTTAGACCCAAGAGCTATATCTAACTCCTTCTTGAAAACATACAATGTTTTGGCCTCAACTGCTTTCTGTGGTAGTGAATTCCACAGGCTCACCACTCTCTGGGTGAAGAAATTTCTCCTCATCTCAGTCCTGAAAGGTTTACCCCGTATCCTGAGACCATGACCCCTGTTTCTGGACTCCCCCACCATCGGGAACATCAAAGAACAAAGAAAATTACAGCACAGGAACAGGCCATTCGGCCCTCCAAGCCTACGCCGATCCAAATCTTCTATCTAAACCTGTCGCCTATTTTCTAAGGGTGTGTATCTCTTTACTTCCTGCCCATTCATGTATCTGTCTAGATACATCTTAAAAGACGCTATCGTGCCCGAATCTACCACTTCCGCTGGCAACGCGTTCCAGGCACTCACCACCCTCTGCGTAAAGAACTTTCCACGCATATCCCCCCTAAACTTTTCCCCTTTCACTTTGAACTCGTGACCCCTAGTAATTGAATCCCCCACTCTGGGGGAAAAAGCTTCTTGCTATCCAACCTGTCTATACCTCTCATGATTTTGTACACCTCAATCAGGTCCCCCCTCAACCTCCGTCTTTCTAATGAAAATAATCCTAATCTACTCAACCTCTCTTCATAGCTAGCGCCCTCCATACCAGGCAACATCCTGGTGAACCTCCTCTGCACCCTCTCCAAAGCATCCACATCCTTTTGGTAATGTGGCGACCAGAACTGCACGCAGTATTCCAAATGTGGCCGAACCAAAGTCCTATACAACTGTAACATGACCTGCCAACTCTTGTACTCAATACCCCGTCCGATGAAGGAAAGCATGCCGTATGCCTTCTTGACCACTCTATTGACCTGCGTTGCCACCTTCAGGGAACAATGGACCTGAACACCCAAATCTCTCTGTACATCAATTTTCCCCAGGACTTTTCCATTTACTGTATAGTTCACTCTTGAATTGGATCTTCCAAAATGCATCACCTCGCATTTGCCCTGATTGAACTCCATCTGCCATTTCTCTGCCCAACTCTCCAGTCTATCTATATTCTGCTGTATTCTCTGACAGTCCCCTTCACTATCTGCTACTCCACCAATCTTAGTGTCGTCTGCAAACTTGCTAATCAGACCACCTATACTTTCCTCCAAATCATTTATGTATATCACAAACAACAGTGGTCCCAGCACGGATCCCTGTGGAACACCACTGGTCACACGTCTCCATTTTGAGAAACTCCCTTCCACTGCTACTCTCTGTCTCCTGTTGCCCAGCCAGTTCTTTATCCATCTAGCTAGTACACCTTGGACCCCATGCGCCTTCACTTTCTCCATCAGCCTACCATGGGGAACCTTATCAAATGCCTTACTGAAGTCCATGTATACGACATCTACAGCCCTTCCCTCATCAACCAACTTTGTCACTTCCTCAAAGAACTCTATTAAGTTGGTAAGACATGACCTTCCCTGCACAAAACCATGTTGCCTATCACTGATAAGCCCATTTTCTTGCAGATGGGAATAGATCCTATCCCTCAGTATCTTCTCCAGCAGCTTCCCTACCACTGACGTCAGGCTCACCAGTCTATAATTACCTGGATTATCCTTGCTACCCTTCTTAAACAAGGGGACAACATTAGCAATTCTCCAGTCCTCCGGGACCTCACCCGTGTTTAAGGAAGTTGCAAAGCTATCTGTTAAGGCCCCAACTATTCCCCCTCTCGCTTCCCTCAGTAACCTGGGATAGATCCCATCCGGACCTGGGGGACTTGTCCACCTTAATGCCTTTTAGAATACCAACACTTCCTCCCTCCTTATGCCGATTTGACCTAGAGTAATCAAACATCTGTCCCTAACCTCAACATCCGTCATGTCCCTCTCCTCGGTGAATACCGATGCAAAGTACTCATTTAGAATCTCACCCATTTTCTCTGACTTTTGGTATAGTTGGCCTTCCCCCAATTTAGCACTCTTCCTTTAGGACCACTCTCGTCTTTGTCCATGAGTATTCTAAAACTTACGGAATTGTGATCACTATTCCCAAAGTAGTCCCCTACTGAAACGTCAACCACCTGGCCCGGCTCATTCCCCAACACCAGGTCCAGTATGGCCCCTTCCCGAGTTGGACTATTTACATACTGCTCTAGAAAACCCTGCTGGATGCTCCCTACAAATTCTGCTCCATCTAGACCTCTAACACTAAGTGAATCCCAGTCAATGTTGGGAAAATTAAAATCTCCTATCACCACCACCCTGTTGCTCCTGCAGCTTTCCATAATCTGTTTACATATTTGTAGCTCTATCTCACGCTCGCTGTTGGGAGGCCTGTAGTACAGCCCCAACATTGTTACCGCACCCTTCCTATTTCTGAGTTCTGCCCATATTGCCTCACAGCTCGAGTCCTCCATAGTGCCTTCCTTCAGCACAGCTGTGATATCCACTTTGACCAGTAATGCAACTCCTCCACCCCTTTTACCTCCCTTTCTGTCCCGCCTGAAGCATCGGTATCCTGGGATATTTAGTTGCCAATCATGCCCTTCCCTCAACCAAGTCTCAGTAATAGCAATAACATCATACTCCCAGGTACTAATCCAAGCCCTAAGTTGTTCTGCCTTACCTATTACACTTCTTGCATTAAAACAAATACAGCTCAGACCACCAGTCCCTTTCATCATCTGCTCCCTGCCTACTCTTTCCTTTAGTCACGCTGACTTCATTATCTAGTTCCTTACAGGCTTTAGTTACTACATCCTTACTCTCCACTGACCTCATTTGGTTCCCATCCCCCTGCCACATTAGTTTAAACCCTCCCCAACAGCGTTAGCAAAAGCACCCCCAAGGACATTGGTTCCAGTCCGGCCCAGGTGTAGACCGTCCAATTTGTAATAGTCCCACCTCCCCCAGAACCGGTCCCAATGTCCCAAAAATCTGAACCCCTCCCTCCTGCACCATCTCTCAAGCCACGCATTCATCCTGACTATTCTTTCATTTCTACTCTGACTATCACGTGGCACTGGTAGCAATCCTGAGATTACTACCTCTGAGGTCCTACTTTTTAACTTGGCTCCTAACTCCCTAAATTCTGCTTGTAGGACCTCATCCCGTTTTTTTACCTATATCATTGGTGCCTATGTGCACAACGACAACTGGCTGTTCACCCTCCCCCTTCAGAATGTTCTGCAGCCGATCTGAGACATCCCTGACCCGTGCACCTGGGAGGCAACATACCATCCTTCCTGCATATACCCTGTCAAGTCCTGTTAGAATTTTATAGGTTTCTATGAGATCCCCCCCCCTCACTCTTCTGAACTCCAGCGAATATAATCTTAACCGACTCAATCTCTCCTCATATGTTAGTCCCGCCATCCCAGGGATCAGTCTGGTAGACTGAATATATTTTAATAAAAATCATACTTTAGCTGTTGTCAGCACTGGTGAGGCTGGCATTGATTGGCCATCCCTAGTTTTCCTAATAAACTGGTGGTGGGATGCGTTATGTCGATTTGCTACAACTGAGTGGCTCATTTGGCCACTTGAAAGGCAGTTAAGCCAACCATGTTGGTGCAAGACTGGAGCCACATAGACCCAGACTGGGTAAGCATGGCAGGTTTGCTTCCTTAAAGGACATTAGTGAACCAGGTGGGTTTTACAACAATAATCCTTCAGCTTCGTGGACACCAGCTTTTAAATTCCAGAATTTTAAAAAAAACTTGATTCAAATTGCCAAATGGCTACTGGTGGGAATTTTAAAGAAATATAACTGCGGATCTGTTCTGACACCTTTCACATCTTTTGCCTGTTGTCTCACTGCCACTAAAATACTTTTGAAGTGCATTAAGCAGTGTTACGTTGGCAAACATGGCCAATTTATGCACAGTATCGCCCCACAAATAGCAGTGAGACAAACGACAAGTTGATCTATTTTGGCGATGTTGGTTGAGGGATAAATGTTTGCCAGGACATGAGAAGAGCACCCCTGCTTTTCATTCTTTTACGTTTACTTGAGGGTTTACAGGACTGCAGTTTAATGTCTCTCCTCAGTACAGTATTGAGGGAGCACTGAATCAGAAGTATGAGCCAGGATTACGTCAAGTCCTGGAGTGAGTCTTGAACAGGCGATTTTTCACTCAATGTCCATACCATTTTTTTTTGGAGACAGTTTTAAAAATATTCTCTTGAGGCAGGCCTATTTTTTAAATAGTGAACAAAGTTCCTTCTACAATCTGCTGTAGCCCCAACCTAAACATCATTTGCTGCACCAATTATATTTCCATTTCCCATCCTTATGGCCTGTATGAAGATGACCAGTTTATACCAATAAATACGTTTTTTGTTTTTTCTCTGCTGTGTGCTGAAAACCAGGCTGAGGTGCAACTTCCAAATGGCTTTCTTTAGGAGTCTTAGTAAACTTTCATAATTACTTTGCTAGCAAGGTCTTGAAGAGCTTGCATTTATATCGCACCTTTCATGATCTCAGGATGTCCCAAAGCACTTTATTAAATGAAATGCTTTTTGTAATGTCGGAAGCAAGGGAGCCAGTTTATGCACAGCTAGGTCTCTGATTCAGCAGTGAAATAAACAATCGGATCTCTTTTTTTTTGATGTTTGAAGGGTAAATATTGGCCAGGATACTAGGGAGAACATTCCTGCTCTTTGATTAGTTCCATGGGATCTTTTACACCAACCTGAGCGCAGGTGTATGTTTTATGTCTTGTTTGAAAGCTGAGACTAAAGAACTGGTTGCATAACTTTATCACTGTTGAAGAAACCCGACTGAGAATTGGTTTTTAAAACAAAACCTAGACCAGATATTTACGTTTAGAAATCAGCCAACCCAGTTGGGACAGTCTAGCAGCAGTGAGAACAAGTGTGAATCATGGGGAGCGTGAATGAAAAATTGAAATGAATACTTTTTTTAAACACACAGCTGTAAAAGATTCTCTGACAACTGAACTTCAAACTAAAAAGGAGCAAGTTTCAGTGGAACCACGACAGAAATTAAGGATATTTTATCAGGTACAGTTGTGTTTGTCATGCCCTAAGGCTGCTTGCTGGGGAAATGGGTTTGAGCCACAGATGAGCTGAAATGCTTGGACATAATCCATTCTGTTGCATTCCATGTGGGGTATGGTTCTTGGAGGTCGGAGTGTTAATTGTACATTTTTAAACCTCATTCTGCCAACAAAATTAATTCACACAGATCATGTAAGAAACTAAATTCATTCACAAATATTCAGCTTCATTGTAATATAACCTGTCTTGGGGGTAACGTGTCCTTAGTAACCAGCTCTCTCTCTGCCTTCATATTAAGCTTATTGAGACCCAAACTGGTATTTGATTTCTTTTAATAAGGCTCAAAGCAGTTCTGAATAATTATGGTGCCTTTGTAGTAATTTCCAAACGGTTAAATTTTAAAACTATTTAAGTTTTATCATTGTCTTTTAATTATTGCTCAATTCACAGAATTGTTGCAGCACAGAAGGAGGCTACTTGGCCTGTTGTATCTGCGCTGGCTCTCCGAAAGGGCAGTTTTCCTAGTGCCACTCCCCTGCTTCTACCCGTATCCTTGCACCTCCTTCCTTTTCCGATAACAATCCAATTCCCTCTTAAATGCCTCGATTGAACCTGCCTCCACCACAGACACAGGCAGTGCATTCCAGATCCTAACCACTGATTGTGTAAAAAGTTTTTCTTCATGTCGCTATTGGCTGCTTTTTGCACCTTAAATCAATATCCTCTGGTTCTCATCTTTCCATGGACGGAAACAGTTTCTCCCTAACTACTGTGTCCAGACCCCTCATGATTTTGAACACCTCTATCAAATCTTTCAACCTTCTCTAAGGAAGACCATCCCAACTTCTCCAATCTATCTACGTGACTGAAGTTCTTTACCGTGGAACCATTCTTGTGAATCTTTTCTGCACACACTCTATGCCTATTCAGTGCTTTTTAAAAAAAAAAATTGAGTTTAAAAAAAAATTCTAACTGGGAACTGATTTGTCAAAGACAACTAAACAATCTTTATTTTTAAATAACATTCTGTACTGACCTTTCACCCCAAACTGCGTTAAGCACCCAGACTAAAAGTGGACCAAAACTCTTTTATGTCGAGGGATTGCCGTCACAGGTGTACTTAAAACTGCTCACCAATAGGCTAATGATAATACTTCAGTGGCCTGCTGACATGGTGCAGACTGATCTGGCAAAGCCCTTTAGTTACATTTTAGATGATTCAGTTCATATTTACTTAGTCATTCATTTTTCATTGATTCACTCTGCCCAGACCTAGTTAACTAGACTTATCTAAATCTAGCAATTTGAGGTTTCTATCTACTGTAATGTATTTATATTGGAGGAAAAATGGGAGTCATTTAATTTGTCATTAATTATCTAACTACCAGACAGGTAGGTTTAAACAAATTGCCATGTGTTAGCTATAAATAAAGCTTTAGATTTTTCTAGTTAGTGGCTTCCAGACACCCAGCTGATATGTTGTCAGTCATGATGTGTGACAAGTCACATTTAAAGCAAAAAATGTTTTCCAAGTTCTTTTAACTATTTGAATTTATTTTCGCAGTTTCTTTATAACAACAATACACGCCAGCAAACTGAAGCCAGAGATGACTTGCATTGTCCTTGGTGCACGCTGAACTGTCGGAAGCTGTACAGCCTGCTTAAACACCTCAAGCTTTGCCATAGCAGATTTATCTTCAATTACGTGGTGTGTGGTCTTTATTGAAGCCTCTTAAAGGGAACTCCCAGCTAGCTGAGAGTAGTCAGTGTTGTCAATTCTTCCGTTGCAAGATTTCTTCCTTTCCTCTTTCACTGCACACCTTGTGATCACCTCATCCGAGACGTAACATGATTAAACCCAGATGGGTGTTTGACTGGAGAATACTTTACTGTAGGGAAGCATTCTGAGGAACATTGGCATTTGTAGCACACTGACCACTCTGATCAAATGACCCTGCATAGGCCTGGAATCCAGCCTGGAATCTCAGTTGCCTTTACCCAAACGGACATACCATTTGTTCACAGTCACTGGGTTAAAATCCTGGCAGAACTCCCTGACAACACTGTGGGTGTACCTACACCACATGGATTGCAGCGGTTCAAGAAGGGAGCTCACCACCACCTTCCCAAGGGCAGATAAGGATGAGCAACCAATGTTGGGTTTGCCAGTGATGCTTGCATCCCATGAACTTTTTTTAAAAAATAGTCCCCGATTATTTTTTGAAAATCCAGATTTATTGATGCCATGAATTCTTGTTGGGAATAGGATTGAAAATGCTACTTTCTTGCAGTTTACAAATCTGGTAACTTCTTGCTAGCCAATGTGCTTTTTGTTCAAAGACAAAAATGGTATAATCTGAATTCCCCATTGTGTAGGAATGTGAAAGATCAGCTTTGAAATGGCTGTAACTTGATATGGGATTTGCTAAATTTACTTCAGTTACTTTTTAATTGGCCAACTTCGAAACTAGATTAAATTGCTCTGTAGACACTGACAGATAAATAATGTTGGATGCCACTTGGCATGGAGACTGCATATTGCCAATATCTGAGTCAGGTCTGTTTATAGGTGCGGGATGGCTTTTAAAGTAGTGGTTGCTCAATGTAGTATGTGTTAGTTCTACAGCTGCCCATTACTCCTGAAGCCTGCTTCTGACTTCCAGCGCTACAATGCTTGCTTAACTGTTCTGTCGCATTCTTCATGACTAATGATGTTTCATGGAGCTCTGCATTTTTTTTTCTCTGCAGCCTCATCCTAAAGGTGCTAGGATAGACGTATCTATCAATGAGTGTTATGATGGCTCCTATGCAGGAAATCCTCAGGATATTCACTCCCAGCCTGGGTTTGCCTTTAGCCGCAATGGTCCTGTGAAAAGGACACCAGTGACTCACATCTTAGTCTGCAGGTAATGACATATAAATGCCCTTGTAGTTCAGACGGACACGCATAAGTTGCTGCAGAGGTTCAACAGTAAATTTTTCATTTTTATATTCGAGCTGATTTCCTATTTAATCTTCTGTCCAGCTGACTGAGGAGCTGCATTGCCATGTGACCATTGGCATGTTCAGACTTTCTATGTAAGTGACTTGGTTACATGCCATGGAGCCTTGAGGGTGGCATACACAGTCCCATTAATATGCTATCTCTCTAGCTGTGGACACTAGTGGCTCTTGGTGTTCTCCTTTAGGAATCATCCAGCAGTGAAATAATAGTGCTAAGAAAACTGCAATAGGACAAAGCAATACATAAAAATATAATTGCAATTATATTTTTCTTTTTTATTTCATGGGGTGAGAGTGTCACTGGCAAGGCCAGCATTTGTTGCCCATCCCTAATTCCCCTTGAGAAAGTGGTAGTGAGCTGCCTTCTTGAACTGCTACAGTCCATCTGGTGTAAGTACACCCACAGTGTTGTTAGGGAGGGAGTTCCAGGTTTTTGACCCAGTGACAGTGAAGGGACAGCGATATATTTCCAAGTCAGGATGATGTGTGACTTGGAGGGGAATTTGCAGGTTGTGGTGTTCCCGTGCGTTTGCTGCCCTTATCCTTCTAGGTGGTAGAGGTTGCGGGTTTGGAAGGTGCTGTCAAAGGAGGCCTGCTCTTTGGTCTCTTGAGCTGGAAGTGACCCTTGAGCCATACTGGTATAAACTAAGTCAGGGTGGGGAAATTGCGAATATTTTCCTAGCAAATTACTGACAAACTCCAGTGTGATCAACTAAAGCACTGGGATGGAAGAGGAGCGCAATAGTGCAAATGATGAGTAAAATTTAAGAATGTAAATTTAAATGGCGAGGTTATTGAGGCCTTTCTTCTTTAATCCCACCAAGTGTCATAGTCACCTTGAAGCATTCAGGATTAACCTGGGGCTTGACCTGGGAATAACCATATTTTGTGTTGGCAAGAGAAGCATACTGCACCCATAGTCTTGTTGGCCCAGCTGAGTTAGGAACTCGTTGGTGTGAACCTTCAATTGACATTTGGGTGCATCAGTTTACTGTCATTGGGCTGCTGCCGCAGCGGCTACTTCGGAAGCTTCCATTGGCCTGTTTTGAGGCACTGTCTGGTGTAATATTAAGCCATACAGAGCAGAAGGTCCCAGGTTCGATGGATAGTCCCTGCTGTGTTAATGGATCTCGCAAGCAGCAAGTGGAGTGCTAAGATTAGCACCTCCAATCCTGGGCTACATTTAGCCCCCAGTTCTCTAGGAATTGGGTAGCTTCAAGAGAAGGAGGCAGAAAATAGGTTGCTTCTGTTGCATTGTAGAACACCTGATACACTGGTCAGCAATAAAAATGAGCAAATGTATGAATATCTTTATGCATGTATTTCGGGGGAAAGTACTTGTTTGCCTGTGGGTATAGAGCATTTAATCTGTGTATAGATTGGGAGATATCCATGAAAGCCATTGCATTCAAATCTTTTCCTAATTTTATTTTTTTAAGACCAAAACGTACTAAACCCAGTCTCTCTGAGTTCTTGGAGTCTGAAGATGGGGAAGTGGAACAACAACGGACCTATATCAGCGGTCACAATCGCCTTTATTTCCATAGTGACACTTGCCTTCCCCTCAGGCCACAGGAGATGGATGTGGACAGTGAGGATGAAAAGGACCCAGAGTGGCTGAGAGAGAAAACCATTACAGTTAGTGTTTGATACTTCATTTCCTCCATCAAAATACTGCCATCTAAAAATTAAAATTTGCTTTTCGGGGGTATGGGGGGGGGGGTGGGGGGTGTGGTGGTGTTGAGGGGCTACTGAGATTGCAAGTTGGTTTTGGTCCTTTGTTGAATGTCTGGCAAGAAAATGACCCCCGTTTCCCCCACCCGGTCCAATTTCCCTCCTCCCCCTCTTGAACATGGTGACTCATGTTGAGGAGCGGGTCGGTTGATGCTGACACCTCAATCCATGTGGCCATTCTTTGTGCCAGATTTGCATTTGGTCTTGTTTTGGGGTTGTGGTGAAGAACAGAATCACAACTCTCACTGATCCTGTCGTCAGTCAGCATCCCTGAAGGGTTCAATGCCAAACATTCAACTGCAGAAGCTCCACATGACTCCCTCTGGCTCCAATTGCGTGATCTTCATGAGTTCAGTTAACTTGGCATGGACTGGGAACTGAGTCTGAGATCTTAATTGTCTGTGGCTCTACTGCAAGTGATGCTGCAAGCAATCGATTGAGCTTCTGCAATATAAACCTTTTTATAGAGTCATAGAGAGATACAGCACTGAAACAGGCCCTTCGGCCCACCGAGTCTGTGCCGACCATCAACCACCCATTTATACTAATCCTACATTAATCCCACATTCCCTACCACATCCCCACAATTCTCCTACCGCCTACCTACACTCAGGTAAATTGGCCATTGTAAATTGCCCAATCAACCTGCGAGTCTTCGGCTGTGGGAGGAAACCAAAGCACCCAGCAGAAACCCAGTCACAGGGAGAACTTACAAACTCCACACAGGCAGCACCCAGAACCGAACCCGGGTTGCTGGAGCTGTGAGGCTGCGGTGCTAACCACTGTGCCGCCCGTATTATGCTAACTTCAATGTACTCAGTTTAGTGGTATTGTAAAACCAATCACAGTACAATTTCATATTGGTTTATACTGTTGTTATATTTATTTTCCAAGGACATTGTCTTGTTATGCTGGCATCAGGCATGTTATCCAGAAAAATTTGAATTGATGTTTGAGCTTTCTGATTTACTTTTACTGTAGCAAATCGATGAGTTCACTGATGTTAATGAAGGAGAGAAGGAAGTGATGAAACTGTGGAACCTGCACGTTATGAAGCACGGGTAACTTTTGGATCTTTTTACGCTCCACTGGGTAGTCTGCTTGCTGTAAGATACAGTATTGAGGTGGTACTTTCTGAAGTCGGCAGTAAATTCATCGACTGCTGATATGGATGCAACTTGAGTTCTTTAATGTTCAAAAAACCCAATGATGGAATTACCCTATTGGTAACTTTCAAAAAAGTAACTTCAACAAATAACAATGTGGAAATTGATTTTGTGCTAACCCAGGTCGTCTTAAAAATTAAGTTTAATAAGTTAAACTGCGAATTTCACTTTTAGCCACCAACTTGAGGACTGGACTACTTCTTTGCAGTAAAAAGTGCCTAATTTGAAACATTCAAAGAGGAATTGGATCAATTCCTGATTTGGAGGAGCGTGGAGAGACAGGAACAAGATGGAAAATGCTCCTGTTGGATGGGAGTATCTGCAGCTCCTATGTCCCACTATCGAATTACATTTTGGCTAAGGAAATGAACTGCACTGGAATAGCAATCATAATATCGAAATAACTTATAAAGCTACCATTTTTTGCGTTGTGCACTCCCATGCAAATTTAATAATTACTTGGAGGATTTTTGGTCAGTTCACTGCCGGTCCCTAGAGTAAACCGAGTGATGGGAATTTTCAGTGGGATGACGTTCCCTTCATCTTTCAGATGAAATGTTGAGCCTTTTCAGGTGGATGTGTAAGATTCCATGATACTTTATTGAAGAGCACAGAGATCTTCTTGTACCCTCGACCACCATCCAATCACCTGAACTGGTCACTTGTTAGATTTGCTGTTTATGTGATCTTGCTTTGCGCAAAATGGGCTTTCGTGTTCGGCAGAATACTGGCGCGCACTTGAATTAAGTGCTTTTTTTTTTCCAAAACCAGAAATGTGATTGCAGGCCAAGAGGAACACTCTGGGCATTAACGGTGTGGCCCCTCAAACAGTACACATGAGCTGAATGATTAATCTGCTGTTGCTAATGGTTGAGGGAGGAATGTTGGCCTGAACCGCTGGAAAACCCCTTGCTCCCAGAGTTGTGGTACTGGGCTGGTAATATCCAGTTGACCCTTCACAACAAACAGACAGGATCTCAATTTAATGTCTTATCCAAAGAGCTAAACCACTGATACTTTTCTGCTGTAGTGTCAGCCCAGACTTGTCTGCTGTAGTCCTAGAGTGAGATTTCAACCCACAGCCACCTAATCGAAGTGAGAGTGCTACTAACTGAGCCAAGCTGGCACTTTAGTTGTGATTGTTACTTCATTAACCTACAATACACCTGCCTGTTCTGTTTTCACAAGCACTGACACACTTGAACAATAGTTTGAACAGCATCCTTTCAACTCTGATAAGTAAACTCACTCCCTTCTGTGGTACTGGATATAAAAGCCAGAATGTCCAAGGTTCCATCTCTGGTCTGTGCCGTATTAGCTGATCTCAGCCAGCTCAGCACTTGGTGCTACAGTTGAATTCCACGTCCCTGCAGTCGAGAGGGGATAGCAAGCAATTACCCCTGCTAGAAAGTGCACCTCTTGATTCAGTTGAGTGGAGTGGAGCTTGCCTGTTTTCTCTCTGCGTAACTACGTTGGATGTATATAGGAACTCTAAGACTTGTAAGGCAGTATATATTAACAGGCTCTCATTACTCTCTGCAGGTTCATTGCTGACAATCAGATGCATCAATCCTGCCTGCTCTTTGTAGAGACATGTGGACCAAGAATAGTTGAGAAAAACCTCTGTCGGAACTTTCTGCTTCATTTAGTTAGCATGCACGACTTCAACTTGATTAATTTAAACACCATAGATAAAGTAATGGCCAGGCTCAGTGAGCTGCAACAGAAGCTGCAAAGAGATTACTCTGCTTTAAAACTGAGACAAGAGCCCACGGACGAGAGTCGGCCGAACAGTGAAGACAGTGGTACAGGCACGAGAGACAGAAATTCAAGCACTGACAGTCTCTCCTCGGGCATCACCAAACAGAGCAAAAGGAACAAGCTCTGAAACTAAATCATTCACCTAATCTCCTCTTAACCCCCACCCCTTTGCCCCACAGCCCCCCACCCCTCTCCCTTACTGGACACAGTGGGTAGTCACTGAGGAGAGAAGGGGCAAAACAAGATTGTTCCATAAGTGACGCAGCTGAAATCTACAGAAGCTCCAAATTGACACTGGGCTAATCAATAACAGTGAACCAAGACAACAGTGTTGTATTAAGATTCTTTATTCTTGTAAATGTTGGTGTTGAATTAATTTAGCTGATGGAGTACAATTTAAAAAACATTGCATTCATCACAGTAAACTGAACAAGCACAGTTCAGCTAACTGCAGATGTTTTTTGTGCTAATCATTCTTTCTAGAAGACTTATTTTGGCTACAAAACCAAATCTTTCTCATAACATCCACATTGGCAGTTTAAAAAAACATTGTATTGTTTTAAAATCTTTCAAGTTTTTTGTCAGAAATCTCAAAGGATAGGGTTTCACTTTACATTCTCCATTTTTTAAAAAAGCATGTACTTTAGGTGAAGTATGCTATATAAAACCATGAGTGTAACAAAAACCTTTTGTTAAAAAAAAGTGCAATTTTAATAGTGGATGAAGTTTGCGTGTATATATATCTCTCGGTCTTGATCTCCTTGTGACACAGGAGTAGCACTTCCCTGTTCCTGTTTGGAAGGACTTTTTTTTTAAAGTGTCTTTATATTCTGTTTTATGATGACCTCTCGACCCTCTCTCCCTCTTTACCCACACACCTCTCTTAAAGCTAGTGTCTTCTTACTGGCAGGTGGGTGTATTTGTTGCTTTCTGCTTACTGTCTAGCCAGACTTCGTGCGTACATGGCTGATGTGCTTCATCTGCGATGCTGCTTTTTTTATGGCGTAGGAGGGGTTGTGCTCTTTTTGCTGTGTTTCATCAGTGCTTTGTTCTGATACATTATCACGACTGTCTTAGCGACAGAAACTTTGGTAAAAGTGTATACAAGGGAGGGGTTGGGGTGGGTAGCTTGAGCAGTGGTGCTGTCATTCCTGGGGAGGGGGGGAGCGGTGGGAAGAAGGGGGCAGTGTTGTGGGTGTGGAAATGCACAGCAAGGCTGGGCCAGGAATAATTACTAATCTCTTTATGCAATATTCTGAGACACTTTTTATTTTCCTGTCACCAACACACAGGGTATTTATTGCAGGAGACACTAAAAAAAAAGGAGACGGCTGGAAGGTATGTATTTTACGCAGTATTGTGCCACGTTAGAACACATAGTCGTTTGTGCAGGTAGAACACATTTCGGAGTAATGTAAATGTTTACAGTTTTTTTTCCAATGGAAAGCGATTTTTCACTACTGGTGCAGTACCAGGAATGCAGGTTTTTAAACTCAGTAGCACTGTGGGCCGAGTGACATTTTCACCTCGGGTGTTTATTTTTAAAACTTCCATAAAGTGTGCGTATTTTTCTTTTTTTTAAAAAAAAAACTTATTTAAAATGAGGGGGATGGGGAAGGGGCTGCTGTTTAACCAATATTACTTTGAACTATGGATTTTTTTATATCCCACTTGAGTCACTGACTTTTTCCAGCTGTAACAGTATGCATTTCTGTGAATCGTTTTAAACGTGTTCTTCCCTTTTTCTTGAGTGTCTGTGTAGCCTGCGCATATCTTGTCTGTGGCTTTGATCTGCTAATGCTGTGCACATGTAAATTAGATTTTTTTTTTGTATTTTGGGTTGGGTGCTGTAGTGTGTTTTCCTGCTGCTAATGTTTCTATCTAAGCAAAGTAATTCTGCTCTCCTGCCACAAATGGCTGGCACGGTCTGCACAATTTGACAGCCGGAGATTTTGAATTAACGCTGGAAATTTTGGATTTCATGAAATTTTACACTGACTTCTCCTTTAAAAAAAAACAAACCCGCACCTTCCTGTCAGCTTTTGTAACCAAACTGGTCATTGAAATGTTAATGGGTTTTTCTATTTAAAAAAAAATAAAAATAAGTCATTTTCCTACTTGAAATTGCCTGCAATTGCCAACCTTGCAAAAACATGTTTAAATTAAAATGATAATTCAACAATTGAGATTTAAAACTCCTTACTGAAGCTGAGTTTGAGTAACCCTGTAATGGCACAGCAATGCTGATGTCAAATTAAATTGAGGGGTTAGTGCATTCTGCTTTGTAAGCAAGTTGTCAAGTGAAAAGAAGCAAGTTTATACTGTTGGTTTGCTGCCATCTCTATTTGGCTTCTGCTCCTCGTACTTAGAATAGCACCAGGGAATGACTATTTAGTGCAAACAAGCTGTGTAACACCACCTTTTAGTAACTGCAACAAATCCACATGATTCTGAAAAGGAGCATCATGAAGTACTGCTACCTCTGCAGTTTTAACCACTTTCAGACTCTAGTTGTAATAAAATGATACATCCTGGTGCAACGTGCAGATTAAGATGTAGCAGACCTTTTTAAAAAGGTTTTGACCGTTTTAAAATCCTTTCTGATCTGTCAGTAAGCACTGCATGATGAACAAATGGAGGTGTGAATAGTCCAATTTGGTGCTCCATTCATTTATTTTAAAACTGCTTGATGAGTTAATAACCCATGTTTGCTTGGTTGTTGCAGCTGACAGTCTAGTTGATGTAAAATTCACAGGATTGCAAACTGTCAGTTTTGACCCCGATGCTTGCAAATTACAAAATAAAGAGAAAGATGTCCAATTTTACATCCTATGATGAGAAGCCAAAAATGTTAACCCATCTTGACCCATGAGATCTGTAAGACACCCATCCAGTTAGGGTGGCTGTGTTGTAAGCATTTAGCCGTGCTTCCTTCCTTATTACCATTGCTGCAGCCCTTTCTGTCCCTTTTTGAAGCTGGGGACTCCCCTTTCAGGGGTACAGTTCCAAAGGTGCTAGCCAGCAACCAGTGCCTCTCCTAAATGGTCATTATTCCTGTGTCTTTGAATATCTGAAGACTGCAGCTCACTCTGCCTTCTCCCAATATCCATGCACTTACTATGGTGATTAAGAGCAGGAGCTAGGATGGACTTCTTTCACCTCTCTACCACCAGGGTGAATTGACCAATTCTGCTACCATCGACAAGCTCGGCGCTGACCAGAACTCCAACCTCGGACTTTACTGAGCTGTGTTCCTCACCAACTATGTCAAAAGTATTGAGGGTATGCCAACTGGTTGGAACTGATTATTTTTTGATACCTGTTTGGGGTGGTTGGAAGTGTGAAGTAGTTCTTTAGTGGAAACAGGAAAGTGTTATGTCAGCTACATTTCATAAATGTACTCCATTACATTGCAGTCTCATAACAGACAGCAAGTGCAGTACAGTAACACAAGGGAAAAGTACAGATTTGATAGCAATGGGTTGAGTTTCTGCATTTGTTCAATTGAGCAGAGAGATGTTCAGATGCTCAATGGAGCATTAAGCAACAGCTATGGTCATTTGTTGGAAGTGAGGCAAGCACAAGTCGTGTGTATAAACTGTGCCATCAAAGTAGGGCAGGATTGTAGTGAGTACCAGATCATGACTGAGTTGAGAGGTGTCAGGAACACGTGCAAGGAAAGTGTTTGGGAGCAGTCTCATTTCCTGGAGCTTCATTGATTGGAGGTCTGCTAATGTGGATACCCTGCCCTTGAGATTTTCAAGGGAGCAATTGATGAAATGTATTTTAAAATTACACTTTCAATTTTGGCCAAAGAAGTCACCACAAGTGAAAATAAAACCCCTCCTCACCAGATGTCCCATCGACATAGTCAGGTAGTTCCTGCAAGTGGTGACTGGTTTCCCTTGCTTTGCTGCTGGTGCAGGGGCTAAATGTAGTGGCTCTACTGTCTCACTAACTTGAGGTCGTCAAACCGCAGATCTTGTAAAATGAAGGAATGGAATGGACCATCTAGCACATTTATCTACTTAATCTATTGGTTTCAATTTTTCTACCATAGAAAAGGCAGAAAAGGAAAGCTTATGTCTGACACAGAGAACTCAATACTACAGAAAGCCAAGAGCAATATAGAAAGTGGAGGGCGAAATAAAAAAAGGAAATTAGGAAAGCAAAGAGGGCATGAAAGGATATTGGCAAACAAAATCAAGGTGAACCCAAAGATGTTTTATCAATACATTAAGAGTAAGAGGATAACTTAAGGAAAGAGTAGGGCCCATAAAAGACCAAAAAGGTAACCTATGTATAGGGGCAGAAGATGTGGATATGGTTCTTAATGAATACTTTGTGTGTCTTTAAATAAAGAAGGGCAATGATGCAGATATTGTACTAAAGGAGGAGGGGTGTGAATTATTGTGATAAAACTGCGGGAGAGAGGAAGTATTAATGGGATTAGTTTAGTTTAGTTTAGAGATACAGCACTGAAACAGGCCCTTCGGCCCACCGAGTCTGTGCCGACCATCAACCACCCATTTATACTAATCCTACACTAATTCCATATCCCTACCACATCCCCACCTGTCCCTATATTTCCCTACCACCTACCTATACTAAGGGCAATTTATAATGGCCAATTAACCTATCAACCTGCAAGTCTTTAGCATGTGGGAGGAAACCCACGCAGACACATGGAGAACTTGCAAACTCCACACGGGCAGTACCCAGAATTGAACCCGGGTTGCTGGAGCTGTGAGGCTGCGGTGCTAACCACTGCGCCACTGTGCCGCCCCTTGAAAGTGGACAAATCACCACGGCTGGATGAAATGTACCTCAGCCTGTTAAAACAAGCCGGGGAGGAAATGGCAGATGCTCTGACCATCATTTTCCAGTCCTCTCACTGGATACAAGTGTGGTGGACTGCTAACATTGTACTTATGTTTTCAAAGGGAGCAAGGGATAGGAGTAATTACAGGCCAATCAGTCTAACCTCAGTAGTGGGCAAATAATTGGAATCAATTCTGAGAGTCAGGATAAATAAGGGAAGATCGTGTCTGACTAACTTGATGGAATTTTTTGAAGAAGTAACAAGGAAGATGAGGGTCGTGTAGTTGATGTGGTTTACATAGATTTTAGCAAGGCTTTTGACAAGGTCTCACATGGTAGACTGGTTTTAAAAAAAAAAGCCCATGGGATCCAGGGAAATGTAGCAAGGTGGATACAAAATTGGCTCAGTGGCAGGAAACTAAGGGTAATTGTTGACTCTTTTTGTGACTGGAAAGCTGTTTCCAGTGGCATTCCGCAGGGCTCAGTACTGGGTCCCCTATGGTATATATTAATGATTTGGATGTAAATGCAGAGAACATGATAAAGAATTTTGCAGATGATACAAAAATTGGCTGTGAGATTGATTGTGAGGAGGATAGCTGTAGTCTGCAGGCAGATAGCAATGGACTGGTTGGGTGGGCAGAAAAGTGGCAAATGGAATTTAACCCGGAGAAGTGTGAGGTGATGCATTTGGGGAGGTCAAACAAGGCAAAGAAATATACAATTAATAGGAGAATACTGAGAGGTGTCGAGGAAGTTGGGGACCTTGGAGTGAATGTCCACAGATCCCTGAACGTAACAGTACAGGTCGATAAGGTGGTTAAGAAGGCATATGGAATTCTTTCCTTTATTAATCAAGGTATAGAATATGAGAGTAGTCAGGTTATGTTGGAACTGTATAAATCATTAGTTAGGCCACAACTTGAGTACTGTGTGCAGTTCTGGTCACCTGATTACAGAAAGGATGTAATTGCACTAGAGAGGGTACAGAGGAGATTTATGAGGATGTTGCCAGGCCTGGAAAAATGCATAGGCTGAGTTTGTTCTTCTTGGAACAGAGGGGAGATTTGATTGAGATGTACAAAATTGGGGGGGCCCTGGACAGAGTGGATGTGAAGGGCCTATTTACCTTAGGTCAGTGACTAGGATGCATAGATTTAAAGTGATTGGTAGGATTAGAGGGGAGATGAGGAAACCATTTTTCACCCAGAGGATGGTAGGGATCTGGAACTCTGCCTGTAAGTAGAGGCAGAAAACCTCAACTCATTAAAAGGTGTCTGGATATGCACCAAGTCTTGTAACCTGCAGGGCTTTGGACCAAATGCTGGAAAGTGGGATTAGGGCGGATGGCTTGTTTTTCCGACCACGCAGACACAATGTGCAAAATGGTCTCTTTCTGTGCCATAAACTGTTAATGCTTCTATTTCTGAAGTATGTTCAACCTGATGAACTACCTCACGTCAGTTAGTGGAGAAAATTGAATTATGTGAATACAATTTTGCAAGAGGAAAATTTAGAATAAAGAACTATGGTATGATTGTCTACATGTGTGGGTTGCATTTATGTTTCTCTACCTTCTGTATTGATTGTTTAGACCGTTGTATTTTTGGAATGAATGTGGCAGAAAGCATTTTATTGCCATGCCTAGTTGCCATGAGGGCATTAAGAATTGACCACGTAATGGGGGACTGGAGTTGCATGTAGACTGGAAAAGGTCATTAAGTTCCCTCTACCAAAGCACATTAGTGAACAAGTTGGATTTTTACAAAATAATCCAGCATTTTTCTTCTTTGTTTTTCTGCTACTAGCTCGCAAATGACCAGGTTTATAGAAACAAGTTTCACAGCATGCTATAGTGGGATGGTAGCCTTAACCACCTGCCTACCATACCCACTGATATCCAATGTGTTGTAGCATAGCAGAAGCTTATTTGGCCCGTCACACATGTGCTAGTTCTTCAACAGGAGCTCTTTAGTCCCAATTTCCTGTCCTTTTCCCAATGCTCACCAATTTCCTATCAAAGATGACTTTAACATTAATTTCTAATTTGGTGTTGAAGCATTCCCATGTTCTGATAATTCTATGTGGAAAAAGATTCTTATTTCTACCCTTTGTTCTAGCAATGAGCCTAATGGATTCCCCCTCATTACTCATTTGCCAGACGAAATTAACTCCCTTTCCCCTTTATTCAAAAAGGGGAGACAGAAAGCAGGAAACTACAGGCCAGTTAGCTGAACATCTATCTTGGAGGAAAATGTTAGAAGCTATTATTAAAGATGTTATAGGAGGGCACTTAAAAAAAAAAAATTCTAGTTAATCAGGCAGTCAACATGGTTTTGTGAAAGGGAAATCATGGTTAACCAACTTATTGGAATTCTTTCAGGGAGTTACATGTGCTGTGGATGAAGGGGAAACCGGTGCATGTACTGTATTTGGATTTCCAGAAGGCATTTGATAAGGTGCCACATCAAAGGTTATTGTGGAAAGTAAATCTCATGGTGTGGAGAAAACATATTGGCATGGAAAGATGATTGGCTAGCTAACAGGAAACAGTAGGTATAAATGGGTCATTTTCTGGTTGGCAAGGTGTAACGAGTGGTGTGCCACAGGGATCTGTGCTGGGGCCTCAACTTTTTACAATTTATATAAATGACCTAGATGAAGGGACCAAAGGTACAAAGCTAGGTAGGAAAGTCAGTTGTGAAGAGGAAATAAGGAGGCTACAAAGGAATCTAGGCAGGATAAGTGAGTGGGCAAAGATCTGGCAAATGGACTATAATGTGGAAAAATGTGAAATTGTCCATTTTGGTAGGAAGAGTAAAAAAGCATATTATCTAAATGGTGAGAGATTGCAGAGGGATCTGAGTGTCCCAGTGCACAAATCACAAAAGGTTAGTATGCAGGTACAGCGCGTAATTAGGAAAGCTAATAGAATGTTATCGTTTATTGCGAGGGGAATTGAATACAAAAGTAGGGAGGTTATGCTTCAGCTCTACAGGGCATTGGTAAGACCACATCTGGAGTACTGTGTACAGTACTGGTCTCCTTATTTAAGGAAGGATGTAAATGTGTTGGAGGCAGTTCAGAGAAGGTTTACTAGACTAATACCTGGAATGGGCGGGTTGTCTTATGAGGAAAGGTTAGACAGGCTAGGCTTGTATCCTTTGGAATTTAGAAGAGTAAGAGGTGACTTGATTGGAACATATGAATTAAGAGCAGGAGTAGGCCACTCGGCCCCTTGAGCCTGCTCCGCCATTCAATAAGTTCCTGGCTAAACTGATTTCTCCACATCACCACCTACCCCTTTAACCTTTCACCCCTTGCTTATCAAGAATCTAGCTGCCTCTGCCTTAAACGTATTCAAAGACTCCACTTCCACTGCCTTTTGAAGAAGAGAGTTCCAAACTCGCATGACCCTCAGAAAAAAATTCTCATCTGTCTTTAAATGGGCGACCCCTGGTTCTAGATTCTCCCACAAGGGGAAACATCCTTTCCACATCCACCCTGTCAACACCCCTCGGGATCTTATATGTTTCGATCATTGTCATTGCCCCTATTTGTTCTACAGTTCAACAATGTTGGTCCTGGCCCTGTTGTGGTGCAAACCATCAAGCATGTACTGGTCTCTCATCCCCCAGAACTGCCCTTAAAATCTAAAACCCTCCCTCCTGCATCATCTCTCCAGCCACGCATTCATCTGTACTATCCTATTTCTGTATTCATTAACACGTGGGGGGTGTTGGTTAGCTCAGCTGGCTAGACAGCTAGCGTGTGATGCAAAAAGATGCCAACAATGTGGGCTCCATGCCCGTACCACCTGTGGTAGTTTGAGGCCTCATGCTTGTGGCGTGGTGATCCTCAAGCTATAAATCACCAACTGTCTCTTAAATGGCAGAGATGCATATGGCTACAACAAACAAAACCCATGGCACTGGGAATAATCTGGAGATTAAAAACAGTGTTTTTAGCTCCCCCTTGGTGAATCCTTGTTCACTGCTTTCCAATTATAAGGCAAAGAAATGAGCACAAACATGCTTTCTTAGGTTTAAAGAAGTGAAATTAAGCAACTCTAATTCTGTTAACACTCATGGATACAGGACACACCCACGCAGATAGAGAAAAGAGCAGAAAAAATAAAGTGGAAAAGTTTGAGGCAATCTCAGGAGGGTTTTTTTGTTACTGTGCTTCGAGCTTGCTGTAGAGTCCTTGATTGAAGGTCAGGTCTTGCTTTTCGTTGGGGCCCAGTATTCTTAAACCTTGTTCACTGTTGGTGACTTTTCTCTTGGGGTTCATGTGTCTTCAGTAGGTCTTGAAATTCCATGAGAAAGAGATGGGAGTAGACAGGAGAGGCTCTTTTCAATCCAGGAGTCAAGAACTTTCTGCCAGTTCAAACACTCTATACAATTTAAAATCCAAGTTGGCCAGCAGGGTGGTCACGTGACTGACTGGTTTGACCAGGTCTGTGTATTGTATGGGAGCAGGGGATAGTTCCTTTGTTCCAATACTGTTTGCTGATATGCAAAAACGTCTTTCTGGCCAGGGGCCTGGCAATTCCTTGAAACAGGCCCTCTTTTTCCCAGCAACAATTTAAATTTCAGTGTCCATGTGGTGGAATTAATGTGCCTCATTCTTGACCAAAGGCACTGGAAATTATATCTGTTAAAGGAATGTCAAGTGAAAAATGAAAACTTAATGAAACTAACAGTACTGTTACCCACCAGTCCGTTCCATGTGCGTGAAGTGAAGTCACTGAATTTCTCTATTCTGACTAACTTGGTATCTGTTGGCCTCTGGCTCTCGGCCTTTGCTTTTACCGTATCCCCTTGTGCTTGCACTCTCCCCATGGGAACGTTACCATCTCCTTCCAGTATAGTACTCTTGCTTTCCAATTGAAGGGCTAGTAGTATAATAGGTTTATTAAGCAAGTAAACAAGAGACTCAAACTGTTTTTCAATTGAGTGTTAAAGCAAACAAATGTGTTTTTTTAAAAAAAAACTTTATTAGAAATAATTGTAAAACATTTTCAGAGTAAAGCCAACCAAGTTGCATGGTCAAGAAGTTGCAGAGCTTCGTAACGCAACCCAAAAAAGAGGTACAAGGTAGTACAATACTGAGACCCTGATCAATCTGCAGGTTTGTTCCTTTTGAGTAAAAAAAGTTGCTTATCTAGACTTGTAATAAAGACCCTCACCTATGAAAAAACTGGCTGGAACTGCATTACTGATAAACATACCCAAGCTTTATCAATGACCAGAAAGACAATTTTCTTAAGGCATACAAATACATTACAGTAGATAAAAGGCCATTAAAAGCCACCATTCATGCTTGGGATCTATTACCTGCTGCTGCAGAGAAGGAAAGCAGCAATTCCTGCAATGGCACAGTTCTGCAGCTGGTGGTGGCCCTTACTTCACCTTGAAATAATTCTTTACAGGTGAACTTAGTGTCAGGATGCTAGTTACCCAGTGAATATATCCTGTGTTTGCCAGATAATCTCATATACACATACTTTTCAGCAAATATTATGGGACATTAATTAGGACTGAAAAATTTGCCCAAGTTTTTTCCTGCCTGCTGTCAGACCAGATAAATTAGGACACACTGCTCTACAATCTTACACTTTGCAATGGCCTAGATGAGAGCTGGCTCAGCCCAAACCTACATCTTTGTAAGGCTCAAGGTTTAGCACCACACCCGACAATGCATTTACTGATGGCTGGTTAAGTACCCAGTCTGCTGTTTAAAACTTCACTTTGCTTCAAGTTCAATTTAATAAAAACTGTCCAACTTTAAATCTTCCTACTTACATTTTAAGCAGAATATTAGGTTTTGGAAGACTTGATATGACACTGCAATATTATAAAACAGTATCGATATGTATAGAGGCATTTTCAACCATCATGATTGTCCTGTAGCTAAGGATGCTTGCATCTACAAGAAAAAAGGTGGTACTTGAACAATAATTTCACCTCGGATTTTTTTTTTGGGTACTTCCCAAAAACCATTCATGCTGAAAAATCTGAAAATACACAAGCCAATCATCCACACAAATTTCCAACCAACTATTTTCGTTAGCAATATACCCATGTTCACAAAAATATTACAAACTATGTAAATGCCCTGCAGTAACACTAATGTGGCAGGAGAATGCTGACAGGTAGTTTCCATGATAAATATGGACGCAGCAATTTATAAATGGAAATATTTAATTAAAAATTAAATCTATGACTTTAAAATGGGAGCTAAATTATATCTTGATACCCTGATCCAATTATCCCCAAAGTCTAACTCCATTCTGCCTGAAGTCTCTCTTTACTCCCTAGATGCAATATAGTGGATTCACGAGTTTATACAAAACGTGCAAGCAGCAATTTCACAGTAAAAATAAAGGAGTGCTATCCACAAGTAGAGCCTTGTGCATGCTTTTGAATTTTAAATCCTTTTAGAATATTTTTTCTGCTTATCTAAAGCCAGTGCTAAGGCATGGAACACCCTCCTGTCACCTACCCCCTCCCCATCTAGTTTTGGAACCGCTGCCAATATCCAATCACTGCGGAGATGTAAAGGTTCCTCCAGTCTTTCCAAACAGCGTATGCTAACTCTTCAGCTCGGAAAGAAAACATCCCTGTTTTACTGTGCCAAGCCTGTGGATTTGCACTCAGGTGGGAGCTGGGCTGTCACTGGATTGTTCTCTGAAGTTAATACAAGACCACAATCTTGTATGCTTAAATATAACCCTTTTGAGGTGTTGTTCAAAGCTGCAATATTTACTGGGCTCAAACAACTGGCCAATCACCTGCCCCACTACCATTCACACCCTGTTAGGACTTTCTAGTCTCTTTGGGTTCCTTAATTGTCATGGAGACTTGGTCCATGCACAAGGTTTAAATCCATTAACCTGTATATTTAAGCCATACACCAATAGATCTTAATCTTCCAATTAAGGATTTATTCACCATAGCGATAACAGCACCAAGAATACCTCTCCCCAAATCTCCAGCTCCCTAAAATACCAACTGAACAAACTAGCAAATGATCAATAGAATCACAGATGGAATTAACTGGTCCAGGATGTAAAATGATTCAGGCCGTGTGCTTTGGGTACTTTGCTCTATGTAACAGTAACCCAACAAAGCACTGGGAACACCATTACAGCAATGGTTCAAATTAAAAAAAGAAAATCCATTTTGCTAAAGAGGAGACAAGACAGATCTTTGATATACTAATAAGTTCCCCTTGTTACTGCCTATGGCCAGTTGGTGATTGGGCAACAGAATTGAGGAAGAGATTGCAGAATACAGTCATCTAGTAGATATTAAAAAGAGCAAAGGGCCCAAAACTTCATGGTCTTCGTTCCCAGTGTGAGTAGTGAAAATGTAGAACTTAGTACCACATGGAGTGGTTGCAGTAAATGGCATAGATACATTTAAGGGGAAGCTAAATATGTATAATGAGAGGAGGCTCATGTGGAGCATTAATACTGACGTCCTTTTGGATCGAATGGCCTGTACCTGTGCTGTAAATTCTATGTTATCAGAGGTTTGCAGGTTCTCAATTCTCACTCCATTGAAACTAAATGTCCCATAAAATGTTCTGTCCTAAAATATGTTTTTAAAATAAGTTCTCAAACTTATATTGCAGGTACACTATATCATTTAAAAGTATGGGGTGCAGAGGGGGAACAGGGAGTTTATTTTATGAGTTGATATAAATCAGCTTGATAGAAAACCGTTCACCTCTGCATACTGGAGATTCTCACAGACAGACTGTTTGGTGTTCACACAAACTGTATAATTCTCTGTTGGGCTTCGGCCTGGACTGAATACAGAAAATTTTCTGCTGCACTGTTACGACAACTTTCACCTTGTTGAACCAGGTTCTAGGCAGCAGCGACCTGCATTGCATTCGTAGGCCTATACAGAATAATTTGTAACCTGGCATTCCTTTCATTACACAACATTTTATGGCTCCAATGCTTTTAAACTGACGAATGTAGGTGAAGGGCCAGTGCAGGCTGGGAAGAGTAAGAGAAAAGTGTCTTGCCAAAAGGACATTGAGCATTGGGCGCCTCTCAAATTGCCTACACCAGGAGGTTTGGCAAAAATCATCTCGGCAACTCACCAGAAACACATACGTCTGACTTCAGAGGCAGAGTAATATCATTCTGCACAGACAGATTTCTGTATTACTACAGTGAACTTGTGAAATGATCACCAGGACTCTCCATATTTAATGCACACTGAGGAATTCAACCACTTTCTACCTGGCTGAATTTTTTTTTTTTAAAATGGCCTCCAACCTTCAATATCTTTTCAAAGCTTTTGTTTAAAATAATTACTGAGAGGATAATAAAATTGCCCCTTTACCTTTTCTCCCCCCTCCCCCCACATTCAGTAGCTCAAAGCCTTTCCACCTATAGGATTTTGTAACTAGAACACGAGGACCCTCCTTTACGGTGATGCTTCCAGCTCTTGCACAGGTTTGGAGTAGCCAGACCTCGAATGCTAATAGATCCTATTAGAGGTGAGGATTTACCCCTCACTGGAGTCTAAAATACCAGTACTTTCCAACCTGGATACACAAAGGAACATCCAAAATATAAGGCTTCGCAGGGTTGATCAAGCAGCCAGTCAAACACCACTTCTCGATTTCCAGAGCTTATGATCACTCGAAGCTTGAAACTAGCGGCATCATTGAAGCCTGAACCCAAGCTAACAACTTCCATGTCAAAGGTCACCGATGACCCAGTAGAAACACAAGGTAGTTGATTGGTCATTTCTTTACCATTCACAAATACTGTCCCTAAAAAAATAAAATGATGAAACAAGTTATTCAGTCTCAGGATGAGAGCATCACTGGTATGCCCAGCATTTATTGCCCAGCCCCAAATGCCCTTGAGAAGATGGCAGAGTCACCTTCTTGAATATAACCATCTTGCTAGGCCATTTCAGAGGGCATTTAAGCGTCAACCACATTGCTGTGAATCTGGTGTCATGTGTAGGCCAGACCAGGTACGGATGGCAGATTTCCTTCCCTAAAGGACATTAGTGAACCCAAAGCAGTTTCCTGCTTACCATTACTAATACTAGCTTTTTGATTTATTCAATTCATTGAATATAATTTCCTCAGCTGCCATGGTGGGGTTTTCATTCATGTTCCTGGATCATTAGTCCAGGAACATAACCACTACACCCAGAATTAAATCTGGCATTAAATATAATGTGCAGACTGTAATGTCCTATGGGGAGGCAAAACAGAGGCTCTGCATTCAACTGGCAGTGAGGAGACAGATGATTTTGCAGCCATGGGAATTGGAGCAAGTGGGTAATTGAATGATTTCTGCCTTTCGCCATTTCCACTGCCCGCTAGCTCGGAGATCAAGTCTCACTGTCTGTCTGAGTGGTCCAAGACAGAAAAAAAATAATTGCATTGATACAGCACTTCATTGTATCTCGAACTCCTCAGTGATCCACACACAATGAATTACTCTGAAATACAGAGATTATTGTTATGGAGGCAGCTGTTTTGTGCACTTCCTTCACTAACAGACATTAGATAAATAACCAGGCAAACCTTCGTGGTGCTGATTGAGGGAAAAGTACTGGCCAACACGCCAGGAGAAGTCCCTCCTCTTCATTGTGGGATATTCAGCAGTCACCTGGGCCACCAGAACAAGAGGTCGCCAGCCTGGGTTCAACATCGTGCCCAGTAGGTTAACAGCTAGGGGTCATGCACCACTTTCTCAGCACTGCATAGGAGCATCTGCATGGGAAAGCTCAAACTCCTGGTGCAGGATTCAAACTCAGCTACCACCAGAGCCAAGCAAACAAGCAGCACGGTGTCATGGCCCACATCTAGTCTTTACTAGTAATGTATCTAGGTTTGCTGATGATTGTTACGAGGGTTTCCTTTTTTGTACTAAGAACTTAGAATTCAGTGTGTTTTAAAAACTGAGAAAAGGATTTTTTTTGGATATTGACTGTACGAGAGAACTGGAAAGCAGGCAATTTCAAGTAAACATCAAGGGGTTATGACCTCCTAAGAGCACCACTTTGAATGACAGGGGAGACTCTGTCCGGTCATGGAATCAGCTCAGGAAGGCTTTGCTTTCACTTTGGACACTTTTTTAAAAACCAGTGAGTTGGACATAGAGCAGGCATTTGAAATTTGGCTCTGACCTGCCTGGAGAGAGAAAAAGACTCTCTCTGAAGGGGAAGACTGCATCTCTAGAGAAGAAACCCCTGTCTGTTAGAGGTAGCAGATTCCTATTAAGTATTGCTGAAAATAGAGACATGTTGTCGAAGCTTTTCATCTTGCGCTCATCCACAAGAATATCAATGTAAGGGAAAACAACAACTTTATACGGTGAGAAGAGAGTTCTGATTGGTTGGCAAGTGAACTCTGATTGGTAGAGGCGTTGCCATGGAAAATGTACCAATTTACAGTGACTGACAGTTAACTGCCAAGGTTTGTTGCAGGCTTCCGAACAACATATTTGATTTCCACATGCAACATAAACGTCTGACAGTGTTGCGAGGCCTTAAGACAAACCCGGACATACACATCAGTAAACCTGAGGAAAGGATGGGAACAGTCCTCCTTACTAAGCGTGACTACATCAACCAAATGCACACCATTCTTAATGACGGGTCCTAATTCATATCCATTGGACCTGCTGCTCAACATGACCAGACAGCCTTGCTCGAAAGTAAGCTAAAAAACACGCTGGACTTGTGTAAGAGCTATGAGCTGCTGGGTGATATATATGACAGGGTTCGTCCTCATGGCTCGCTGCGTCCGCGACTTTACAGGCTGCCCAACTGATGTCCCTCTACGTCCCATCTCATCTGTGACCGGTTCTGCACAACATGAATTAGCCAAATGGTTGGGCGAATTGTTACAACCAGTTTTGAGAAAGTTCTCCACACGGTGAAGGATTCCTTCACATTTGCTAAGACCATACAGGACTTGCATATCATAGGAAATAGGAACAGGAGTAGGCCATTCGGCCCATCAAGCCTGATCAATATGTGTCCATATGCTCATTTGATATTGCTAGCCTATTCACCAATTTGCCACTTAAGAAAGCCATAGATATTTGTGCTGCAGCACTACATCACAGCGATCTAGATCTGCCACCATTGCGTGAATCAGTATTCATTGAACTCAGCAACTCGCGCAGTTGAGTTCAGTTTTAATGACACCATATATGCCCACATCGATGGTGTTGCCATAGGATCCCCTCTAGGCCCAGCTCTCGCAAACATCTTTGCTAGGTTCCATGAGAAACGTGTCTTTGAGGGAATGACATCTAACCTCCTGCCTCTTGCATATTTCTGATGTGAAGATGTTACGTTTGCTATATTTGAATCTGCAGCTGCATGCAATAATTCCTCACGTCTTAATGGGTTCCATCCTGCACTCAAATTCACCTTTGAAATGGAGCAGTCAAATGAGCTCCCTTTCCTTGACATTCTCGTTGAGAAATCTGCTAAGGGGCTCTCTACCATGGTTTACCACAAACTTACCTTCACTGGTTAACACACGCGTCGGGATTCTCAGTTTCATGCATTATAAAATTGGCCTTATTGGCAACCTTGTAAATAGATCCCGAGCCATTTGCTCACCATGCAAGTTTGATACTGAAATAGGGTGAATCAAAGACATCCTGCGTGACAATGGCTACCCTGATCAGATTACTTGCTGTATAAGGCGCAAACTTATGAACGGGCCTAAGACCATCATTTTCAGCCCTGAAAAGTGCCCAGTCTACCTCAAATTACACTGGAAGGGTAATGTATCCCAAAAATTTGAACAACAGGTGAAGCTAGCTGTTTCACGCTGCTAGTAGTAACACGTGTGGTGTTCGCCACTAACAGCATGCTGACGTCAAGCCAAAAAGACATCCTGCCTACCACACAAAAGAGTAATGTGATATATGAATTTCAATGCCAGTGTGATGCTAGGTATATAGGCCGTATGTCCCAAAGACTGGCAGATCGTATCAAACAACATGTCCCTTCCGCTGTTTACTATGGGCAAGGTACAGGCCGTACCCAATCAGCCTGTGCTTGCAAAACTAAAAACAGTGTCCAACATTAGATGTAATTCCATGATTGGGCAACATTTGCTAAATAATCCTCAGTGTGCTAAGAATTACACTGACAACCAATTTAAGATTGTCAATAGGACTTGCAGTGTGGCGCATTTGCACATACTGGAAGCTACATACATTAATACACAGGGCCCTGATCTTTGCAGACAGAAAGAACATGTACAAACATTGTGCCTGTTTTAGATCAACAAAATAAGTGACAGCCATTCACTTGTTCATTCCTCAGGGCAATACCCAGACCAGAGTCAAGCTGCCTGGTTTAAATTTCAAACAAAGCTTAGCAGTTAACTGTCAGTCACCGTAAACTGGTGCATTCTCCATGGCAACACCTCTACCAAAGTTCACTTGCCAACCAATCAGCACTCTCCTCAAAGTAAAAGTTGTTGTTTTCCCTTACATTGGTATTCTTGTGCATTGTCCTGATGAGTGCAAGCCGAAAAGCTTCAACAGCATTTCTCTATTTTCAGCAATACTCAAGTTCTGTACTACCAAACGATTAATTAGATTCTTATTGCCTCCTGTCTCTGAAGAATCCCTGCATTAAGAGTGGTTCCTGTTGCCTCCTGTGTTTTGGGAAATCCTGAAATCTGGAATAAGCTTCTACTGCTATATTGCTGTTGTGAGTCTTAAGCAGACCTGTTGCTACACCCTTGCTGAAAGGCCTACGTGAAGTCTGCTGCAGACGAATTGCCTTGAACGCCTATCCATTCACAGACTGTTCATCAACCTCGCCTGGAGAGACTTCGAGTGGCATCCGACTATTTTGACTGGGACACCTCACCGAACCAAAAATATCCTACCAGAACGTGATAAATTTAATTATGTTATTTTTTTTCCTTTTTATTCCAAGAAACAGCTGTAATCCAAAAAAATCTTTTTTCCCCGGTTAATGGATGTGTGTGTGTGTGTGTGTGTGTGTGTGTGTGTGTCACACATATGAGGGCTAGGAAGGATAAGGAGTTAAATTTTTTTTTTCATATATAGATTTTATCTTGTTATTGTTTAAGGTTTAGTTAATTAATAAATAGTTAATTTGTTGTCTATTAAAAAAATCTGGTTGGTGTGCTTCATTCTGGGGCACAAATAGAGTATATAAATTGGCTGTTTTTCGGTTAGTGGGAAAATTTATTGATATGCTGTGACCCGTGGAGAAGTGGGACCGAATTCACAGTACAATCCTCCTGCCTTGGTCGTAATATGATACAAAGCTAGATGGAAAGGTAAGCTGTGGGGAGGACACAGAGAGGCTGCAAAGAGATATAGACAGGTTAAGTGAGTGGGCAACAAGATCGCAGGTGGAGTATAGTGTAGCGAAGTGTGAAGTTATTCACTTTGGTCATAAGAAAAGCAGAATATTTTTTAAAAGGTGTGAAGCTTGTAAGTGTTGCTGTTCAAAGAGATTTGGGTGTGCTTGTACAAGGATCGCAAAAAGTTTAGCATGCAGGTATGGCAAGCAATTAGGAAGGCAAATGGCATGTTCGCCTTTATTGTAAGGAGATTGGAGTACAGGAATAAAGAAGTCTTACTACACTGTACAGGGTTTTGGCGAGACCACATCTGCAGTACTGTGTGCAGTTTTGCTCTCCACATTTAAGAAAGGCAAAGGTTCACTAAATTGGTCTGTGGGATGAGGGGTTTGCCCTATGATGACATGCTGAGTAAATTGGTACTATATTCTCTGGAGTTTAGAAGAATGACAAGTGATCTCATTGAAACATACAAGATTTTGAAGGGTCTGGACAGGGTAGAGGCTGAGAAATTGCTTCCACTGGTTGGGGAATCTAAAACATGGGGACACAATCTCAGGATAAGGAGCCAATCGTTTAGGACTGACTTGAAGAGAAATTACTTCAAAGGGTTGCAAATCTTTGGAATTCTCTACCCCAGAGGGTTGTGGATGCTCCATCGTTGATTACATTTAAGACTGGGATTGACAGATTTTTGGTCTCTCAGGGAATCAAGGGATATGGTGAGCGGGCGGGAAAGTGGAGTTGAAGCCTAAGATCAGCCATGATCGTGCTGAATGTTGGAGCAGGCTCAATGGGCCATATAGTTTACTCCTGTTCCTATTTCTTGTGTTCTTCACTGAATCACCCAATTTCAGCCTTCGTACCCTGGACTGTGAGGGAGGAAAATCAACCAGGATCCTGCTCCTGAATGACACGACGCAACACCTATTGGATGGTGCTGTGCTTGCATATCGTTAACTGAACATTAGATGGCTACCCGATAGGAGTAAGCACACGCCAATTGTATTACTTTTGTTCTAAAGAGTCTGGACGCAACAATACTAAAAACAATTATTTATTATCACTACTTTGAGTGACATAACAGGATCATGGACATCTACAGTGTCCTCCATTTTAAAAAAATTCGTTCATGGGATGTGAACGTCGCTGACTAGGCCAGAATTAATTGCCCATCCCTAACTGCCCTTGAGAAGGTGGTGGTGAGCCGCCTTCCTGAACCGCTGCAGTCCGCGTGGGGTTGGTACACCCATAGTGCTATAAGGAAGGAGTTCCAGGATTTTGACCCAGCGACAGTGAAGAAATGGCAATATAGTTCCAAGTCAGGATAGTGTGTGGCTGGAGGGAAATGCAGGTGATGGTGTTTCCATGCATCTGCTGCCTTTGTCCTTCTAGGTGGTAGAGATCCATTGTGGGACAGTCTGAAGAACGGTCACCAACGTTCACACAAGAGTAAGAATTAGAGAGAAACTAAAAGAATGATCTTTGTAGACAGTTCAGCCCTACCCACACAAGGCAGCCCCATTCAGTTTCTTTACCATTTGAGCTGATGCACACAGCCTTGTCTCTCTGCAGTGAGTCACATTCATTCTGCGGCTCGACACACACTCCGATACTATCTCTCTTATCCGGCTGTCCTGCCGCCTCCATTCTGGGAACAAAACAAAATAAAAAGCACAGCCTGTAAAAACTCCCTCTCCTGAATACGGTGTTCATCGATAGCAAGTTAGTGCCAAGAGAATAAAAGAAAAAAAACTAGCGTTTGTATAGCAGACATGCCAACCCCACTATCTGATAAATCAAGAGACAAACTCTTAAATATCAGGAAATTTGGTATAAAAATCACAAGTTGCTTTTTTTTTATAAAACATAAACCAATAAAGATTGACAGTTGGTTTATAAACCTCATTAGTGGCTTATTTAATCTAATAGGTCAGAGCACTTTACAAAAACTATATTACTGCATCTGAAAATGCTTCACCAAAAACTTGCAAAACATTCTACCAGTTATCCCCACATGTGTTAAAGAGGGACTGACCTTCCCACCACAGTCACTATTGGCTGAAACAGCTGCCTCAATATAGGATAAGCATAACCCACGTGTCCCAGTGTAATGCATTAATATATTAAGAATAGTTACCTATAGTGGAGTAACAATTATGACCTCCAAATTTCAGCTGTTCAAAATATGATAGTGGCAGTTTAAGTTAATACAAACATATGAACAATAACTAACAGGTAAAGATGCTTTGGTCCATCCGGCATGTCCCACACAATTGCAATACCTATGACTAGGCTCTCCACCCATAAAATATGAAGATTTCATTATCAGTTTCAATGCTTTTAATCATTTCTTAACCCTAAGGCTTTCTATAGGTATATCAGGAATAAAAGAATGACTAGAGTTAGATTAGGGCCAATCAAGGATAATAGTGGGAAGTTGTGTGTGGAATCGGAGGAGATAGGGGAAGTGTTAAATGAATATTTTTCGTCAGTATTTACAGTGGAGAAAGAAAATGTTGTCGAGGAGAATACTGAGATACAGACTACTAGGCTAGATGGGATTGAGGTTCACAAGGAGGAGGTATTAGCAATTTTGGAAAGTGTGAAAATAGATAAGTCCCCTGGGCCAGATGGGATTTATCCTAGGATTCTCGGGGAAGCCAGGGAGAAGATTGCAGAGCCTTTGTCCTTGATTTTTATGTCGTCATTGTCGACAGGAATAGTGCCGGAAGACTGGAGGATAGCAAATGTTGTCCCCTTGTTCAAGAAGGGGAGTAGAGACAGCCCTGGTAATTATAGACCTGTGAGCCTTACTTCGGTTGTGGGTAAAATGTTGGAAAAGGTTATAAGAGATAGGATTTATAATCATCTTGAAAAGAATAAGTTCATTAGAGATAGTCAGCACGGTTTTGTGAAGGGTAGGTCGTGCCTCACAAACCTTATTGAGTTTTTTGACAAGGTGACCAAACAGGTGGATGAGGGTAAAGCCGTGGATGTGGTCTATATGGATTTTAGTAAGGCGTTTGAAAAGTTCCCCACGGTAGGCTATTGCAGAAAATACAGAAGTATGGGGTTGAAGGTGATTTAGAGCTTTGGATCAGAAATTGGCTAGCTGAAAGAAGACAGAGGGTGGTGGTTGATGGTAAATGTTCATCCTGGAGTATAGTTTCTAGTGGTGTACCGCAAGGATCTGTTTTGGGGCCACTGCTGTTTGTCATTTTTATAAATGACCTGGATGAGGGTGTAGAATGGTGGGTTAGTAAATTTGCGGATGACACGAAGGTCGGTGGAGTTGTGGATAGTGCCGAAGGATGTTGTAGGTTACAGAGGGACATAGATAGGCTGCAGAGCTGGGCTGAGAGATGGCAAATGGAGTTTAATGCGGAAAAGTGTGAGGTGATTCACTCCGGAAGGAGTAACAGGATTGCAGAATACTGGGCCAATGGGAAGATTCTTGGTAGTGTAGATGAGCAGAGAGATCTTGGTGTCCAGGTACATAAATCCCTGAAAGTTGCCACCCAGGTTAATAGAGCTGTTAAGAAGGCATATGGTGTGTTAGCTTTTATTAGTAGGGGCATCGCGTTTAGGAGCCACGAGGTCATGCTGCAGCTGTACAGAACTCTGGTGCGGCTGTACCTGGAGTATTGCATGCAGTTCTGGTCACCGCATTATAGGAAGGATGTGGAAGCTTTGGAAAAGGTGCAAAGGAGATTTACTAGGATGTTGCCTGGTATGGAGGGAAGGTCTTACGAGGAAAGGCTGAGAGACTTGAGGTTGTTTTCGTTCGAGAGAAGGAGGAGAAGAGGTGACTTAATAGAGACATACAAGATAATCAGAGGGTTGGACAGGGTGGATAGTGAGAGCCTTTTTCCTCGGATGGTGATGGCAAACACGAGGGGACATAGCTTTAAGTTGAGGGGTGATAGATATAGGACAGATGTCAGAGGTAGTTTCTTTACACAGAGAGTAGTAGGGGCGTGGAACGCCCTGCCTGCAACAGTAGTAGACTCGCCAACTTTAAGGGCATTTAAGTGGTCATTGGATAGACATATGGATGAAAATGGAATAGTGTAGGTCAGATGGTTTCACAGGTCGGCGCAACATCGAGGGCTGAAGGGCCTGTACTGCGCTGTAATGTTCTATGTTCTATTTGCAATATCTTGAAATAATTTAATATAGCAAATGGCCATGTAGAATGATTAGTGAACAGAACAGATGTGCTGCTCGTTCAGTACTAATAGACGACAATTTGCATTTCTCCAGTATTCATTATGCTGGGGCATGGCTCAAAGCAAAACAGTGGAGGGGAAAGTTTAGATAAAGTAAAAACAAGTAGCTTGGGAAGTGAAAGGCACGATAGAAAGTGTTTTGGGAAGTTTTTTTAAAGCAAAGAAGGTGGAGAGAATTGAATAGAGGGCAGAGTGGTTAAATGAGGGGCCATCATTAGTGGTGTGAAGAAGTGAAAAACAGTAAGAAGCTGGGTGTTGGAGGGGGCATGAAGGAATCTGAACATTAGAAATTAGGCCAAAAATTTACATTAGTTCCATAGGGCCGGGGGGGGGGGGGGGGGGGGAGGGGTGTGGAAAAGAGAGAGAGAGAGAGAGAGAGAGAGAGAGAATGAACTCCAGCTCCCCCTCCACTCCCCGTCTCCAACCCTTCCCCCGCCCGCCTCCTACCAGCAGCCGCAAATTCAACTTTTATCCCCTTCTTCAGTTTTAAAAACAGTGACGATGGGCGTGTTTAAGTTTTATTGCTGGATAAGAGATCAATATCAGTGTCTGAGCCAAATGGTGAAGGTGTATCAGGTAACGATAATGGCAAGTCTCTGATGCCCTATAGTTCAGGCAACTGTGCCCCATTGAGCTCAGCCCCATGTGTGAAGGTCTCACTGGGCCAGGCCCAACTCAATCACATCAAACTACATTGAGCAGGGAGTGTTAAGGCAGTAACTTCTGTTTCTTAAAGTAAGAGGTCAACAGTCAAGGTGGTGAGGATAAAGTCCATGATAGGAAAATCATTCATGATCTCTGGATAGAGTGAACCTGATGGACACATCTGAAACAGATTGTCTGGTGATGTATCACATTGCTATTTGTGGGAGCTTGCTGTGTGCAAATCAGTTGCTGCATTCCTACATTATAACAGCGACTACACTTCAAAAGTACTTCATCAACTGTGAAGCTTTTTGGGATGTCTGGGAGGTTGTGAAAGACACTATACAAATACAAATTCTTTATGTTCCTTTCAACTTCAATCTTGGGGTTTTGAATTTTACAAAGTGCTCAAGCTTCACTCGCATGGTTTGGATGTTTTTAGCGGCCCAATTGAAGGTCTGCCTCGTATCTCACTGCCAACCACCCAATAGAACACACAGCGAGACAAGGCATTCAGAAAAGTTTAACCACCAACTAAAATTAGAGATTAGGAAGAGAAATTGTCTTGGATTACTTATGTTGTTTTTAAACAGAGGCAAATCAGTGAAAGCGATTGGAGCCAGACTGTTCCTTCTTCCTTAGAACCACTTCCTATCTTAGAAATACACAGGTTAGAAAAGACAATCACAGTTCATCAGTCTGTCCAAAAGTCTAAACGTTCTCATACATTAATCACTACTCTCTCTTTCAGCCAAGCATCTCTGCAGTTCCCTCTTGAATTTGCTGTCTGAATCCCCGGGCAGTCTGTTTAACATACTGATCACACTCTGTCCAAAGCATTCAGTCTAAATCCTCAGGTCACCTTCGTCTTCGAAGACAGAGTTTGCAGTCTCAATTGTTTTGTCAACACTGAAGCTGTGGTAAACATACTAAATGGGTTGTTAAAAGCAGTAATAATGGGGGCAGTAAAGTACTTACCGAAATGTCAGGGTCTGACCACTGGTGTAAGTGGGTTCCTTGGAGTACAACACACCAGAAGAAGGAGAGTCATTCCTGAGTGCCATGTCTCTACGACTGCTGAGACTAAACCCTTCGCAGCCTGTGATCCACTCTATCAACAAGATTCAGCATTCATCAGTGTGCAGTAATACCTATTTAAATTTCAGTTAGCTCTCTTAGATAAGGATTTACCCTTAGTTACCCAGAAAATAACTCAGCCTTATTCGCGATATTTTTAATATCTAAACAGGACACACAGAATGTTCTCGACTAAGGGTCAAAAGTACAGCATTGCGTATAATACTAAGGCTTACAGACCAGGAAGGTCTCAGATTGAGTACCCTGCCTCAGGGCTCCTGGTCTAGAGAAATTGTGAGTGAGCGTGGAGGAGGGGACAGAGAGAGAAAGAGACAGAAAGAGAGAGAGAGAGAAAAAAAAAGAGAAAATGTGTGAGGGAGGAAGAGAGTGCAAGAGTGGGGGACAGGGAAAGAGACAGATCATGAGCAGATGGGGGTGGGAAAAGAGCACTTATGGAGGGAGGACAGAGAGAGAGCACGTGGGAGGGGGGCAAGAGAGCACAAGAGCGGGGGGGGGGGGGGGGGGGGGGAGACAGAGAGAGAAACATGTGGATGTTGGGGGGGGGGGGGGGGGGAAGAGATGAGAGAGAGAAAGAGACACAGAGAGAGTGTGAGAGAACACATGCACAAGCATGAATGGGGGAAGAGGAGCCAGCAAGTGAGTGTGCAGCAGGGGTAGGGAAAGGAGAGAAAGGAGGGAAGGGGCAGGATCACAGCAACAGGCAGCACCTCCCATGGGGGGCCTGCACTGGACTGGACTTCAGGAATATAACCCTTCAGCTGTCAAACACAGAAATCCCGAGAGCTTTGCCATTAATGGACTAACTGACCGTGTGCAGTCAGAGTGGTGTACCCGCTCTGTGGAATACTCCAAGGGCTCCACTCCATACGTCCCTCTCCCCGAGCACACACACGGAACGTGTAGCCAACATTCGGGTCAATGTGCAAAACTACAAATTCGGTATCAGGTCCAATATAGACATCGTCGAAATGGCAGGCAGTGTTTTTACAGAACTGCAGCCGATACTCCTGCGTCACAAAGTCATCATCCTCCTAACGGCAAAACACAAAACATTTGTTAGCTTCAATCGGCATCATTTACAAAGTCATGGCCCCGTCAGCGAGGAACTGCACTTCCCAGCACGGCAGTGAGCCACAGAGGCCAGGAAGGGCCACCACCACCTTCCTCCATCCAGCAAACCCAGAGTTACATACCAAGTTTGAACCAAATTCAAGTCCCACCCGCCCATCGCTGCTGTACTTACGGACTGACATTGTCCCAAGTTTGCACAGTGGAGTTATGAATAATTCTGTGAATTACGTTAGACTGGAAAATTGAATGCTAGTAACACTTGAGATTCAGTGGGATCTTAAAGCTGCAGAAATCAAAATTGGACTGATTTGAACCTGAAGACAGAAATCAGGGCTGAATTAACTAATACTGCTGACCAGAGGAGTATTTCCATTATTTTCTGTTTATATTTCAGAATTTCCAACATTTGCAGTATTTTCCCTTTTGTAACCAATACAGCTGCTCTGCTCCCTCTGGGGGTTGCATCCAGAGATGCATGGTCAGAATTGTCACAACTAGTTTCCCATGTTAAAACACTTACAAGTATGGAGCCATTCGGCCCATCGTGCTTGTGTTTGCTCTGTGAAAGAGCTATCCAATTAGTCTTTATTTATCTATTTAGAGATACAGCACTGAAACAGGCCCTTCGGCCCACCAAGTCTGTGCCGACCAACAACCACCCATTTATACTAACCCTACAGTAATCCCATATTCCCCTACCACCTACCTACACTAGGGGCAATTTTACAATGGTCAATTTACCTATCAACCTACAAGTCTTTGGCTGTGGGAGGAAACCGGAGCACCCGGCGAAAACCCATGTGGTCACAGGGAGAACTTGCAAACTCCGCACAGGCAGTACCCAGAATCGAACCCGGGTCCCTGGAGCTGTGAGGCTACAGTGCTAACCATTGCGCCACTGTGCTTACTCCGCTGCTCTTTCCTCATAGCCTTGCAAATTGTTTCTTCAAGTATTCATCCAATTCATTTGAAAAAAAGTTACTGAATTTGCTTCCACCACCCTTTCAGGGATTGCATTCTAGATCAGAACAACTCTTCTAAAAAAAAAAAAAAAAATTCTCTTCTCCCCTCTTTTTTTGCCAATTATCTTAAATTTGTGTCCTCTAGTTACTGACCCTCCTACCAGAAGAAACAATTTCTTCTTTTTTTACTCTGAAAACCCCTCATAATTTTGAACACCTCTATTAAATGACTTAAAAATATTTGACTTGGTAAGTGAATGAATAACAAAGTTGTGCATCATTCAGGGGAGCCAAAACAGCACATTCAGAATTTTTGGGAGGGAGCGAGGGAAAAAATAAATTACTTTTTGTGCTCAGAGTGATGGAATATCAGTGAATACTTTTACTACCTCTCGTCATCCGAAGGACAGAGATGTCAGACAGGGCACAACACGCTCTCTACTTTGTACAACATTCCTCAATCCCAGTCTCGAGCGAGCACCAGTGTAACTATTCCAACTTCTTGTGCTTGGCTAGTCCCTGAGGGAGTCAGACAAATCAGAGAGTATTGGGGTGGGGGAATCTTACCTCCTAGAGGAGCTGCAGTGGGACACCTTGGGGAAAAAAATCATCATTCCATTGGTCAGCTGCCTGCCCAGAATGGACATCCACAGGCAGCTCGTTAGCTTTGGGCTTAAGATGATCAGGAAGCCTGGAGCGTGACTGACCAGTGATCAGGTAAACGGGGCAGAGAGAGAGAGGGTAGGTGAAGGGGGCCCACAAAGAGAAGCATTAAACTTACTTAACAGATATCTCCGACTGGGAATCCACCATGTTTCACTGAGGGGACTGTCTGCAGCAGAATCTCTGCTCCCCATCCTGTGAAAATTGCATCGGGGCCCAAATGACGATTGCACAACCCTGAATGACATGTAATCACCAGGCTTCCACCCGTTTCAGATGTGATCCTCAACTGCCCAAGACAGCAGAGGCATTAAAACAGCTACAAGGTGGGGTGGCAACAGCAAGTTCACTGCTGGGATCTTAATGTCCACTCTAATTTAATGGGGGAAACAGGCTCAAGGAGCCGAATGGCATACTCCTGTTCAGATGTAGCAGCTCTTCCCATTGGGTCAGTAGGTTCTAGGTTAGCTCTGAAATCAGTCAGAAGTTATAGCCCCTTTTAATATGAATTAAGCACTCCCCATACAATTTCTGTCTCCATTAACTCTTTCTGGTGAAGGATGTGGGGTTGGGTGGAAGAGGGACAGGTGAAGAGAGATGGGGAAAAAGGAAAAAAAAATGTCTCCATTTGGGGATCCATGTTCAGTTCCATTTTGGATATTTGATCACCTTGCACCATCGGACACGAATCCCTCCAGGCCTTTCGATCAGTTCCTCTATCTGGACAGGAGGACGAGATGCTATTGCTCCATGGCTAAAGATTCGATCCTTGACAAAACTGAGGAAGCTTTCGTCTAATTGAGCTGATAAACATGGCACTTCCACCAGTGAAGGGACTTCTGGCAAACTGGATTAAAAAGGAACCAGAAGGGAAAAAAAAAATGGACATTTCAGTAAACACGTAGCAGGACATCAGATAACAGGAGATGTATGCATATTGGGGCACGTTATTCTCCCTCTGTACAGTATTGGTCTCCTTATTTAAAGAAGGATGTAAATGCGCTGGAAGCAGTTCAGAGCAGGTTTACTAGACTAATACCTAGAATGGGCGGGTTGTCTTATGAGGAAAGGTTGGACAGGATAGGCTTGTATCTGCTGGAGTTTAGAAGAGTAAGAGGCAACTTGATTGAAACATACAAAGATTCTGAGGGGTCTTGACAGGGTGGATGTCGAAAGGATGTTTCCTTTTTTGGGAGGATCTCGAACCAGGGGTCACTGTTTAAAAATAAGGGATTGCCCATTTAAGGCAGATGAGGAGAAATTTTGTCTCTGAGGGTCATGAGTTTTAGGAACTCTTTTCCTCAAAAGGCAGTGGAAGCAGAGTCTTTGAATATTTTTAAGGCAGAGGTAGATAGATTCTTGATCAGCAAGGGAGTGGAAGGTTATTGGGGCTGGCGGGAATGTGGAGTTGAGGTTACAATCAGGTCAGCCATGATCTTCTTGAATGACAGAGCTGGTTTGAGGGGCCGAGTGGCCTACCCCTGCTCCTAATATGCATGCTTGTAAATCCCTGAACCAATCTAATACTTGCATCCCTCTCCCAAGCAGCATCTCTCCACAGAGCACTTGAGAAGCCCTGGCCTTGAATTCAACAATTCTGCACAACATCACAAAATGTTGGGAACAGTAGCATATGAACATACATATTAGGAGTAGGAGTAGGCCACTTGGCCGCTGAAGCCTGCTCCGCCATTCAACAAGATCATGGCTGATCTGATTGTAACCTCAACTCCACATTCCCGCCTACCCCCAATAACCTTTCACCCTCTTGCTGATCAAGAATCTATCTACCTCTGCCTTAAAAATATTCAAAGGAAGATGGTTGTGGCTGTTGGAGGTCAATCATCTCAGTCCCAGGACATCACTACAGGAGTTCCTCAGGCTAGTGGCCTGGGCCCAACCATCTTCAGCTGCTTCATCAATCACCTTCCCTTCATCACAAAGGTCAGAACTGCGGATATTCGCTGATGATTGCACAATGTTCTGCACCATTCGCGACTCTTCAGATACTGAAGCAGTCTGTGTAGAAATGCAATGAGACCAGGACAACACCCAGGTTTGGGCTGATAAGTGGCAAGTAACATTCGTGCCACACAAGTGAAAGGCAATGACCATCTCAAACAAGAAAGAATCTAACCATCTCCCCATGACATTAAATGACATTACCATCGCTGAAACCCCACTATTAATATCCTGGGGATTACCATTGACCAGAAACTGAATTGGACCAACCATATAAACTAAATACTGTGGCTACAAAGCAGGTCAGACACTGGGAATTCTGCAGCGATTAACTCACCGCCTGACTCTGTAATGCCTGTCCACCAGGCACAAATCAGGAGTGTGATGGAATACTCTCCATATGCCTGGATGGGTGCAGCTCCAACAACACTCAAGAAGCTCGAAACCATCCAGGACAAAGCAGCCCACTTGAATGGCACCTTCAACATTCACTCCCTTCACCACCGACGCACAGTGGCAGCAATGTGGACCATATACATGATGCACTGCACAAAACGCACCAAGACTCCTTCGACAGCACTTTCCAAACCCACGACCTCTACCACCTAGAAGGACAAGGGCAGCAGATGCATGGGAGCACCACCATCTGCAAGTTCCTCTCCAAGCCACACACCATCCTGATTTGGAATTATATCGCTGTTCCTTCACTGTCGCTGGGTCAAAAATCATGGAACTCCCTTCCCAACAGTACCGTGGATGTACCTACACCCCAAGGACTATATCAGTTCAAGAAGGCAGCTCACCACCAGCTTCTCAAGGGCAATTAGGGATGGGCAATAAATGCTGGCCTAGCCAGTGACGCCCAAATCCCATGAACGAATAAAAAAAAAAGCCCAGCATCCCATATGCCTTTTTAACCACTTTCTGAGCCTGTCCTGTCACCTTCCACGATTTGTGTACATACACACCCAGGTCACAGAGAGACAGACGGACACAGAAACAGACACCTTTCACAATCTCAGGGCATTCAGAGGTATAACCAATGAAGTACAAACAGCAATGTGATAAGGATAATCTGATGTTTTAGTGGTGTTGGTTGAAGGATAGATATTGACCAGAACACTGGGGAGAACTCGCCTGCTCTTCCTCAAAACAGTCTCATGGGATCTTTCATGTCCACCGGAGAGGGCAGATGAGGCCTCAGTTTAATGTCTCATCCAAAATATGCTACCTCCGACAGTGCAGTGCTCCCTCAGTGCGGCACAAGGAGTGTCAGTGTGGATTATTTGCTCAAATCTCTATACTCTGTGCTCGCCTTTAAAAATGGAGCAAAGGCGAGAAATAATTTGATCAAGAAGAAAAATATTGACCTGTCGAGTTGGATTTGCAGGGCTTTTTTTGCGAAGTTTCCAAGTTTCTCCTCCTCTGCCATCCCACAGAGCACAGCGGCCTCTCCTGTAAAATAGTAAAAAAAAAGGTTTACAAAGTTATGAGCGGCATGGACAGAGTGGATAGTCAGAAGCTTTTCCCCAGGGTGGAAGAGTCAGTTACTAGGGGACATAGGTTTAAGGTGAGAGGGGCAAAGTATAGAGGGGATGTGCGAGGCAAGTTCTTTACACAGAGGGTGGTGAGTGCCTGGAACTTGCTGCCGGGGGAGATGGTGGAAGCAGGTACGATAATGACGTTTAAAAGGCATCTTGACAAATACACGAATAGGATGGGAATAGAGGGATAAGGTCCCCGGAGGTGCAGAAGATTTTAGTTAAGGCAGGCATCAAGATCGGCGCAGGCTTGGAGGGCCGAATGGCCTGTTCCTGTGCTGTACTGTTCTTTGACTCTGTCAGCCAAGCAACCTTTGCAGGGCAATCCCTTTAGTCTAAGATTTCTTTCCAAATGCCATTCCACCCCCACCACAAAACCTCTAATGTTCAAAATGAGAGTTAATGATATAGAATTATAGCAGAGAAACAGGCAATTCATCCCAACTGGTCCAGGCCAGTGTTAATACTTCACACAAGCCTCCTCCCACCCTTCATATCCCCTCCTGAAGTATCATTATCCTGGCTACCCAGCTCTGGGTGAGCTCTTCATTGTTTAGTGCAGTCATTACATACAATTACATAGTATTTACAGCACAGAATAGTTGAATTTATCCATTGAAAGCTTTAAAATACACATTAATTAAACCATTCATTAAAGTTATTACTGGGAGCCCTCTCTAATATTTTTGTCCTAATTTGTGACTCGGTGGCCCTAGTTTGGATTGTCCAGTCTCAGCATGTGCAGTGTACTTATAATTCTTGGATACATCACTACTGTGCAGTCAGCTGTCCACGCAAATGCTTTTCTGCCTTGGCAGCAGTTCTCACATCCTGACACGATCTAAACAAAATTTCAACTGCACTTCTTGCTGATGCCACTAGGTGTCTTTGAGGCAGGCAGCCTCTACTCAGCCGAGAGAGGAGTAAGGGAATGCCAGAAAGAAAAAGAAAAAAAGATAGACTTGGATTTATACAGTGCCATTCACAATCTTAGGATGTCCAAAAGTACTTTAGAGTCAATTTTTGAAGTGTGGTCACTGTTGTAACGTAGGAAATGCACCAGCCAATTTGCACACAGAAAACTCCCGAAAACAGCAATGTGATAATGAGCAGATAATGTTTTTTTTTTTAAAAAACAAATGTAGGTTGAGGAATAAATATTTTCCAGGGCACCAGGGAGAACTCCCTGCTCTTCTTTGAAATAGTGCCATGGAATCTTTTATGTCCACCAGAAAGTGCAGACAGGGCCTCGGTTTAACGCCTCATCCGAAAGACAGCATCTCTGACAGTACTATTCCCCTACAAAAGTGCAGCTCTCCCAGTACTACACTGGGAATGTCAGCCTGGATTATATGCTCAAGTCTCTGGAGTGGGACTTGAACCTTCTGACTCAGAGGCGAAAGTGCTACCCACTAAGCCGATGTTGGTATGGGTGTTTTGGTAGGCAGTCGGGTGCTATCGGTCTTACCTTCTCGGAGTAGCTCGTCCGCCGTGTTCACACCATGCTCGATTAACTTCTGACAGTCGTCAAGGGGCTTGATGCTCTCCTGCTCAACTTTATCCACGTCCTGGAGCAGCAACACTAACCGTTCATCCAGCAGCTTGGTCAGCTTGGCTTTCAACTCATTGAAGTGGTGCTTCAGAATGTCACGCGTCTGTACAGCACTTCCAGTGATCTGGAAAAAAAAAGCAAACTCAATGAAAAGCATGGTGGGATCAGGCTGTACTCCATTCCAGCACAGACTAGCAATACCCTTTCTAATAACGTACTGGAAGAATGGTATTTCCATTATACACTTCCTTGTGATTACTGACTGGACAAAAGACATAAATACACGCAAAGCGTTTTGTGGTTCAGCAATTTTAGTTTCTCTGTAGGCTGTGCAGACATCATCCAATACCAACTTCCACATCGCTCATCTCCATCCCTGCCTTAGCTCATCTGCTGCTAAAACCCCCATCGATGCCTTTGTTACCTCTAGACTCAAGTATTCCAATACTCTGACCATCCTCCCACATGCAACCTTCGTTCAGGCTCTTGTTCAGTATCCAGGGGGTCCTGCTAAAAGATATGGTGTGTGGACAGTAGGTGAAGACAGAACCACGCTGGGTGGTGTTGCCCCTCAATAAATGAATAACCTGTAAATGCCAACGAGGTCCACACCTGCATAATGGTCACTTGGACAAGGGTCTGGAAGGCAGCTGGTGCTTGTCAAACATGGCAGCTGCATGTTGTGAGGGGAAGAGACAGAGAGGGGCTGATGCACCGATCGAACACAACAGTGGAAATACTCCAATTGCTAGCAAAAATTGGCTTCCCTTATCATAACATCTTCTGGGGCAGGAGAATCTCAGGAATTCAACTCTTAATGACATGTACTGCATTCCATCTTCACTGGACCAACACCAGCATATAGTCCCAAACATAAAGGCATGTATTTTAAATAAAAGATCCAATACTTCACAGCAACTTTTTTTTTTGCAGATAGCGTAATGTTGGGCCCCAAAGCTACTCATAGGACTGGCAATCCCACATCTCTAAAAAGAAAAAAAAAGTCATAGAGTTACACAGCACAGAAATAGGCCCTTCGGCCCATCGTGTCTGTGTTGGCCATCAAGCACCTAACTATTCTAATCCCATTTTCCTGCACTTGGCCCGTAGCCTTGTATGCTATAGCATTTAAAATGCTCATCTAAATACTTCTGAAATGTTGTGAGGGTTCCTGCCTCTACCACATCTTCAGGCAATGCGTTCCAGATTGCAACCACCCGCTGGGTGGAAGTTTTTTTTCCTCAAAACCCCTCTAAACCACCTACCCTTTACCTTAAATCTATGCCCCCTGGTTATTGACCCCTCCGCGAAGGGAAACAGTTTCTTCCTATCAATGCCCCTCATAATTTTATATACCTCAATCAAGTCCCCCCTCAGCCTTCTCTGCTATAAGGAAAACAACCCTAGCCTATCCAGTCTCTCTTCATAGCTGAAATGCTCCAGCCCAGGCAACATCCTGGTGAATCTCCTCTGCACCCTCTCCAGTGCAATCACATCCTTCCTATAGTGTGTTGACCAGAATTGTACACAGTACTCCAGCTGTGGCCTAACTAGTGTTTTATACAGCTCCATCATAACCTCCCTGCTTTTGTATTCTATGCCTTGGTTAATCAAGGCAAGTATCCCATATGCCTTCCTAACTACCTTATCTACCTGTGCTGCTGCCTTCAGTGATCTATGGACAAGTACACCAAGGTCCCTCTGTACTTCCAAGGGTCCTACCATCCATTGTATATTCCCTTGCCTTGTTAGTCCTCCCAAAATACATCACCTCACACTTCTCAGGATTAAATTCCATTTGCCACTGCTCCACCCATCTTACCAACCAATCTATATCGTCCTGTAATCTAAGGCTTTCCTCCTCACTATTTACGACACCACCAATTCATGTGTCATCTGCGAACCTATTGATCATACCTCCTATATTCACGTCTAAATCATTAATGTACACTACAAACAGCAAGGGTCCCAGCACCGATTCCTGTGGTACACCACTGGGCACAGCCTTCCACTCGCAAAAACAATCCTTGACCATCACCCTCTGCCTCCTGCCACTATGCCAATTTTGGATCCAATTTGCCAAATTGCCCTGGATCCCATGGGCTCTTACCTTCTTAACCAATCTCCCATGCGGGACCTTATCAAAAGCCTTACTGAAGCCCATGTAGACTACATCAACTGATTAATCCTGATCTATACATCTAATCACCACCTCAAAAAATTCAATCAAGTTAGTTAGACACGATCTCCCTGACAAAGCCATGCTGACTATCCCTGATTAATCCTGTCCCTCATTAGTTTTTCCCAATAGTTTTCCTATCACTGATGTTAGACTCACCAGCCTGTAATTACCTGGTTTATCCCTGCCACCCTTATTGAATAATGGTACCACATTTGCTGTCCTCCAATCCTCTGGTACCTCTCCTGTGGCCAGAGAGGATTTGAAAATTTGTATCAGAGCCCCTGCTATCTCCCCCCTTGCCTCACATAACAGTCTGGGATACATCTCATCTGGGCCTGGGGATTTATCCACTTTTAAGCCTGCTAAAACAGCTAATACTTCCTTCCTTTCAATGCTAATATGTTCAAGTATATCACAATTCCTTTCCCTGATCTCTACACCTACATCGTCCTTCTCCATAGCGAACACAGATGAAAAGTAATAATTTAAAACCTCACCTATGTTCTCCGGCTCCACACACAGATTGCCATTTTGGTCCCTAATGGGCCCTACTCTTTCCCTGATTATCCTCTTGCCCTTAATATACTTATAAAATGCCTTAGGATTTTCCTTTATCTTGTCTGCCAGTGTTTTTTCATGTTCCCTCTTCGCTCTCCTAATTCCTTTTTTAAATTGCATTTTAACTTGCATTTACTTAGCATTTTTCAACAACGTCAGGATGTCCCAAAGCACTTTACAGACAACAAAGTAATTTTGAAGTGTACTCACTGTTTAATGCAAGTTTCTTGATACAGCAGGCTGAGGGGTGACCTAATGGAGATCTTTAAAATTATGAAAGTTTTTGATAGAGTGGATACAGAGAGAATGTTTCCACTTGTAGGGAACAGCATAACCAGAGGCCATCAATATAAGAAAGTCACCAAGAAATCCAATAGGGAATTTAGGATACTTCTTTTGTCAAAGAGTCATAGAGTTATACAGCACAGAAACAGGCTATTCGGCCCATCGTGTCTGTGCCGGCCATCAAGCACTTATCTCTTCTAATCTCATTTTCCAGCACTTGGCCTGTAGCATTGTATGCTATGGCATTTCAAGGGCTCATCTAAATACTTTTTAAATGTTGTGAGGGTTCCTGCCTCTACAACCCGTTCCAAGGGAAGTGAGGGTGGAAATCGCAGAGGCACTGGCCATAATTTTTCAGTCTTCCTTAGACTCGGGGGTGGTGCCAGAGTACCGGAGAATTGCAAACGTTTAAACCCTTGTTCAAAAAAAGGGTTTAAAGATAAGCCCAGCAACTATAGGCTAGTCAGTTTAACTTTGGTGGTGGGGAAACGTCTAAAAAAAAATAATTCAAGACAAAATTAATAGTCACATGGACAAATGCAAGTTAATTAAAGAAAGCCAGCATGCATTTCTTAAAGGAAAATCATGCTCAACTAACTTGGAGTTTTTTGAGGAGGCAATTGACAGGGTTAATGAGGGCAATGCTGTTGATATGGTGTACATGGACTTTCAAAAGGCAGTTGATACAGTGCCACACAACAGACTTGTGAGCAATAAAAGGGATGGTAGCAACATGGATACGAAATTGGCCGAGTGACAGGAAACAAAGAGTAGTGGTTAATGGATGTTTTTTGGGCTGGAGGAAGGTATGTAGTGGAGTTACCCAGGGATCAGTATTGGGAACCTTGCTTTTCCTGATATATATTAATGACCTAGACCTTGGTATACAGGGCACAATTTCAAAGTTTGCAGATGATACGAAACTTGGAAGCATTGTGAACTGTCAGGAGGATAGTGTAGAACTTCAAAAGGACACAGACAAGTTGGTGGAATGGGCAGACAGGTGGTAGATGAAGTTCAATGCAGAGAAATATGAAGTGATACATTTTGGTAGGAAGAACATGGAGAAACAATATAAAATAAAGGGTATAATTCTAAAGTGTGTGCAGGAGCAGAGAGGCCTGGGTGCACATTTGCACGTTACTGAAGGTGGCAGGACAGGTTGAGAGAGCGGTTAATAAAGCATACAGTATCCTGGGCTTTATTAATAGGGGCATAGAGTACAAGAACAAGGAAGTTATGTTGAACTCGCATGAGACACTAGTTCGGCCTCAGCTGGAGTACTGCATCCAGTTCTGGGTGCCGCACCTTAGGAAAGACATGAAGGTATTGACGAGAATACAGAAAAGATTCTCAAGAATGGTTCCAGGGATGAGGAACTTCAGTTATGAAGATAGATTGTAGAAGTCAGGACTGTTTTCCTTGAAGAGAAGGCTGAGAAGTGATTTGATAGAGGTATTCAAAATCATGAGGGGTCTGGACAGAGTCGATAGAGAGAAACTGTTCCCACTCGCGAAAGTAGAGGGCACAGATTTAAAGTAATTGGTAAGAGAAGCAAAAGAGAAATGAGGAAAAACATTTTCACGCAAAGAGTGGTTAAGGTCTGGAATGCACAGCCTGAGAGTGTGGTGGAGGCAGTTTCAACTGAAGCATTCTAAAGGGAATTAGACTGTTACATGAAAAGGAAGAATGTGCAGGGTTACGGGAAGAAGGCGGGGAAATGAAACTGAGTGAACTGCTCTTTCGGAGAGCTGGTGCGGACACGATGGGCTGAATGGCCTCCTTCTGCACTGTAACGATTCTGTGATAAACACTAGCATGGACTGGCTGGGCTGAATGGCCTATTTCTGTATCATATATTCTATGAAATATAGCTGCCAATTTGCACACAGGAAGCTCCACTTGAAAAATTCAGGTGAAATCTGGACCTTGTTCAGATCTATGATCGGTGCTCCATTAGCTGATCACAGCCAGGGCTCTACAATTGGCTTCAGCACCCTTGGGCTGCTGGGCCTTGGGGTGAAACTCTTTCAAATCACTGTCTAGTGACCTTCTCCTGTAAAGTGTCCAAATTTGGATGTTGAGCAAGGATAGGAGCAGGCAGAGCTGCAATTCTGCTATTAGTCAAACACTCAACAACTACAACTTGCATTTATATAGTGCTTTTAACATAATAAAGTGTCCCAATGTACTTCATAGGAGCATTATTGTCAGGCAAACCCCTCACCTGCCAAGACTGAGGCACACATTATTTCACCACAAACAAAAACTTAAAATTGCAAGCCCTGACTGGAAGGACATTTACATAGTAGCAGACAATGTTGAAACAATGGGGATCCAGTAGTTGCTTCCCCAATACACAGAAGTGGTCAGACTAGTTTTAGTCACATGACTAACTGTTGCAGTTTTGAACTGAGACAAAGCCATGTGCTCATGAAGTAAAGATCTCTCAAGGAACTGAAGCAAGAAGACCTCTCTCCTGTCTGCTTCCATCTCCTTCCCACGGAACTGAATCTTGCGAAAACACGTGAAACTCAGAGACAAAAGTTTCCTACGTGAACAAGGTTTTAAGATGACTACTGGGCCCCAACGAAAAGCAAAACCATATCTTCAAATCAAGGACTACGGCGAGCTCGAGAAACCGTAATATGATATTGCCTCAAACGGTTCTCCTTATCTTTTCTTCTGCTCTTTTCTGTCCCTCGTGTGCATGCTAGCATGGGCGCGTTGTATATCCGTAAGTGTTAACCATATTAGAGTTTAAGTTTTAATAAATTTCATCTTTCTTCTTTAAACCAAATAAAGCCTGTTTGTGCTCATTTCTTTGCCTTATAATTGGAAAGTTGTGAACAAGGATTCACAAAGGGGGAGCTCAAAACACAGTGTTTAAAATTAAACCGTTACAATAAGACCAGGTGAAGGTAGTAACAGACCCCTAGACACATTTTGCACCTGGTTGTAACAAAATTCAAAACAAAATTTGACACCAAGCTACTTAGAAATATTAGAACAGATGATCAAAGGGGCGAAGAAAATCAGGAATGTGCAAGATGTCAGAATTGGAGGAAGGCAGATATCTCAAAAGGATTGTTGGAGGTTACAGAGCTACGGAGGGGCAAGGTCATGGAGGGATTTGAACACGAGTTTGTGGCGTTGTTGGACCAGAAACCAATACAGATCAGTGAAAGACTCTTGGATGAGTTTTGAAAGGACTGCCAGAATCCATGAAACTGTACCTCAGCATGACTCGGATTCCACGAGAAGAGGGTTCGGAGAGACAACAAAAGGATTGGAGGTGTGAGCAATCAGATTTAGAACAGTTCCCCAAATTCCCTAGTTTTCCTGGCAAAACACAAATTTAGTGACTTCTGCTTATTGTCACCAGTTTGCTGCACCCACTCAACAAGTGCTTTCAATAATGCGTCTGTTTTTCAAATTTCAACACGTTTTTGATAGGATGTGATGCAATGAGCCGCAAAAGCCTTTTGCGTCTTTATCTCGACTGCCAATTTCTGCTGTAGACAGTTACAGAAAAAACAGGAAGTAGTTCAGTTTAACAGAAGCTTGCATTTCCTTTTTAGGTGAATTCCACTATCTGTCGTTGGTGTTACTCTTACGTGGACTTTGAATGTAAAGCTTTTACCCTGAGCTGCCATTCGTATATAAAAACATTTGGGTGCATTTGCCTTGCCTGGGATTTAAACACCTTTGTTTCTGTTGAAACAATTACCCTCTCCCCATCAACTTAATTCTATCTGGAAAAATTATTCAAAAAAAATGGCTGAATAAAATAGAAACAGAAAATATTTCAATTGTGCACACATCAGTCTGGATCTGACAGCGTGCAAGAGATGGTTTAATATTTTTTAAGGGAAACTCCATCAGTAGTAACACATTTAGGCTGCTGTAGTTCTTTTACAGGCTTCAACCAATGCAATGAAACAGCCCTCCCCTTTTTATTTTGCAAATGGGTCTACTTCAACCTAACCATGCATTCAGTAGCCTAAATGTTTATAGTAATTGACTAGGAACCCAGTGGTTCTGAGTGCAATACCCACTTGGGGAACTTAATTCATTCCAGCTGGTGATTCGGAGGCTGGCACCAGTTAAAAACTAAACTGGTTCACGAATGTCATTCAGGGAGGGGAATCTACCTCCTCTATCTGTTCTGGCCTCCATGTAACTCCAGTCCCACAACACATGGTTGAGACCAAATGTCCTCAAGGGAGCCAGGGATGGGCAATAAATGCAGCCTTGCCAGCGTCACCCATTCTGTGAGAGAGGAAAAGGAGTTGAACCTTCCCCATCAATGTTGGGACCCAAGCTGAGAAAACCTTCTGCCCACTGATCCAGCTCAATTCCACTTGCTGCTCTGTGCTGAAGTGGAGCAGTGAGACAGCTAAACAGAGATTACTGCATGCCATTTGTGCTTTCAGACAGACAGAATTATTTACAGTAAGCTCCTATAAATAACTAGAGGTCAAACCAACTTCACAAATATGCTCCCAAAGTGCTTGACACTTCCTTTCATTTTCAAAAGCCAGCATTTACACAGTAAGACAAACACACATTGCACAAATCAGACATTACAGGAGTTCTTAAAATCAAAAAGCTTAATGTTTATTCTGTTGTGTCAGGTTATAGCTGCAGACCACAATGACACCCAAATATCAGTGACTGTACACTTAACCTGCAAGTTTCCACCTTACATGCAATAACGTTTTCACGTCTGGGACCCAGTTCAGGCACAGCACAGAATTATGGGATGGAAACCTCTAATTGCTAGCAGCAAGGATCCACTGCAAAAAAAAAAAGAGTTTAGGAGTCTCAATCCAGTTCATTCTGGACATGGGGCGTGGGTGGTCACAGCACAAAACACCCTTGTCTTAATCAGGATGGCTAGTGAGAGAAATGGTGCAATAGGGGCTAAGGCATATAGTTGAGGCAATGTGGAGTGAGCTTGGCATCTAGTGGATTGTGCTGTAACTCCCCTGGGCACCAGATACTAACACCAAGCACCTGAAATAGAAAGCGCTCCCCCCCCCCACCCCAGTACTTCAAAACTCAGAAAATACATTCTGTTCCGCTCATCCTGTAACTAAGAGCATGATATGCAGCCCGTTCCCAGGTCTCTAACCTCCTCCAGCCCTATAACTCTTCTCCAATTTTGGCCTCTTGCACATCCCCAATTTTTATTGCCCCACCACTAGCAGCCGTAACTTCAGCTGCTTAGACCTGAAGCTCTCCATCTTTCTTTCAAGTCATTCCTTAAAACCTACCTCTTTGACCAACCTTCTGGTCATCAGTCCTAATATCTCTTTATGGGTCTTGGGGTGTCATATGTTGTATTCTAACATTCATAGAGTTATACAGTACAGAAACAGGCCCTTCGGCCCATCATGTCTGTGCTGGCCATCAAGCACCTATCTATTCTAATCCCATTTTCCAGCAGTTGGCCCATAGCCTTGTATGCAAAGACATTTCAAGTGCTCATCTAAACACTTCTTAAATGTTGAGGGTTTCTGCCTCTACCACCCCTTCAGGCAGTGTGTTACAGATTCCAACCACTCTCTGGGTGAAAAACATTTTCCTCAAATCCCCTCTAAACCTCCTGCCCCTTAATTCAAATCTATATCCCCTGGTTATTGACACCTCCGTTAAGGGAAAAAGTTTCTTCCTATTTACCCTATCTACGCCCCTCATAATTTTGTATACCTCAATGGGGTCCCCCCCTCAGCCTTCTCTGCTATAAGGAAAACAACCCTAGCCTATCCAGTCTCTCTTCATAGCTGAAATGCTCCAGCCCAGGCAACATCCTGGTGATTCTCCTCTGCACCCTCTCCAGTGCAATCACATCCTTCCTATGGTGTGTCGACCAGAACTGTACACAGTACTCAGCTGTGGCCTAACTAGCGTTTAATACAGCTCCATCATAACCTCCCTGCTCTTATATTCTATGCCTTGGCTAATAAAGGCAAGTATTCCATATGCCTTCCTAACTACCTTATCTACCTGTGCTGCTGCCTTCAGTGATCTATGGACAAGTACACCAAGGTCCCTCTGTACTTCAAAGGGTCCTACCATCCATTGTATATTCCCTTGCCGTGTTAGTCCTCCCAAAATGCATCACCTCACACTTCTCAGGATTAAATTCCATTTGCCACTGCTCTGTCCATCTATATCATCCTGTAATCTAAGGCTTTCCTCCTCACTATTTACGACACCACCAATTTTCATGTCATCTGCAAACTTACTGATCATACCTTCTATATTCACGTCTAAATCATTAACGTACACCACGAACAGCAAAAGTCCCCAGCACTGATCCCTGCGGTACACCACTGGTCACAGGCTTTCAATCACAAATACAACCCTTGACCATCACCCTTTGCCTCCTACCACCAAGCCAATTTTGGATCCAATTTGTCAAATTGCCCTGTATTCCATGGGCTCTTACCTTCTTAACCAATCTCCCACGTGGGACCTTATCAAATGCCTTAATGAAGTCCATGTAGACTACATCAACTGCTTTATCCTCATCTACACATCTAGTCACCTCCTCAAAAAATTCAATCAAGTTTGTTAGGCATGCTCTCTCCCTGACAAAGCCATGCTGACTATCCTTGAGTAATCCCTGTCTCTCCAAGTGGAGATTAATCCTGTCCCTCAAAAGTTTTTCCATAGTTTCCCTACCACTGATGTTAGACTCACTGGCCTGTAATTACCTGCTTTATCCCTGCTACCCTTCTTGAATAATGGTACCACATTCACTGTCCTCCAGTCCTCTGGCACCTCTCCTGTGGCCAGAGGAGGATTTGAAAATTTGTATCAGAGCCCCTGATATCTCCTCCCTTGCCTCACGTAACGGCACAGTGACGCAGTGGGTAGCACCGCAGCCTCACAGCTCCAGGGACCCGGGTTCGATTCTGGGTACTGCCTGTGCGGAGTTTGCAAGTTCTCCCTGTGTCTGCGTGGGTTTTTGCCGGGTGCTCCGGTTTCCTCCCACATCCAAAGACTTGCAGGTGATAGGTAAATTGGCCGTTATAAAATTGCCCCTAGTGTAGGGAGGTGATAGGGAATATGGGATTACTGTAGGGTTAGTATAAATGGGTGGTTGTTGGTCGGCACAGACTCGGTGGACCGAAGGGCCTGTTTCAGTGATGTATCTCTAAAAAAAAATAACAGTCTGGGACACATCTCATCTGGGCTTGGGGATTTATCCACTTTGAAGCCCGGTAAAACGTTAGTACCTCCTTCCTTTCAATGCTAATTTGTTCGAGTATGTCACAATCCCCCTCCCTGATCTCTACACCTACATCGTCCTTCTCCATAGCGAACACAGATGAAAAGAAATGAGTAAAACCTCACCCATGTCCTCCGGCTGTACAGACAAATTGCCACTTTGTTCCCTAATGGGCCCTACTCTTTCCCTGGTTATCCTCTTGCCCTTAATATATTTATAAAATGGCTTGGGATTTTCCTTTATCTTGCCCACCAGTGTTTTTCATGCCCCCTCTTCGCTCTCCTAATTACTTTTTTTTTTTAAGTACCCCCCTACACTTTCTATACTTCTCTAGGGCCTCCGCTATTTTTAAGCCTTCTGAATCTGCCATAAGCCTCCTTTTTTTCCCTTATCCAATCCTCTATATCCTTTGACATCCAGGGTTCTCTGGACTTGTTGGTCCTACCCTTCACCTTTACAAGAACATGTTGGCCCTGAACTCTATTTCCTTTTTGAATGACTCCTGCTGGTCCGATGTAGACTTTCCTACAAGTAACTGCTCCCAGTCCACTTTGGCCAGATCCTGTTTTATCACATTGAAATCGGCCTTCCCCTAATACAGTACCATTATTTCCAGTACATCTTTGCCCTTTTTAACAACTACCTTAAATCAGAGTTATGGTCACTATCCCCGAAAAGTTCCCCACACTTCCACCACTTGTCCGGCTTCATTCCTTAAGATTAGGTCCAATAATGCCCCTTCTCTTGTAGGACTTTCTACGTGCTGGTTCAAAAAGCTCTCCTGCATGCACTTTAAGAATTCAGCCCCCTTTAAGCCTTTTGCACTAAGACTATCCCACTTAATATTGGAGAAGTTGAAATCCCCTATTATTTTTACACCTCTGAGATTTTCCTACATATCTGCTCCTCTATCTCTCCCTGACTATTTGGAGGCCTGTACTACACTCACAGCCAAGTGATTGCCCCCTTTTTACCCATATGGCCTAATTTGAGGAACCTTCTAAGATATCATCCCTCCTCACTGCAGTAATTGACTCCTTGATCAACAGTGCAATGCCACCTCCTCTTTTACACACTGCACACCTGCCCCCATCACGCCTGAAGATACAAATCCCGGAATATTGAGCTGCCAGTCCCGCCCTTCCCTCAACCATGTCTCTGTGATTGCAATAATATCATATTCCCATGTGTTAATCAATGCCTTCAATTCCTCTGCCTTACGTGTAAGACTTCTTGCGCTAAAATAGATGCAATCCAGCCTTGCATTATTCACTTGTGCCTTAACAGGTCTATATTTGCTCTGCCTTCCAGACTGACTTAATATCTCTTCTATATTTGGCTGTGCATCACCCCCTACTGTACCTCCACTCTATCCCATCCCCTTGCCAAATTAGTTTAACCACCCCCCGCCCCCCAAACAGAGTTAGCAAACCTCCCATTCTGGTTCAGGTGCAACCCATCAGCTTGTACAGGTCCCACCTTCACCAGAAACAGATCCAGTGATCCAGGAAACTAAAGCCCTCCCTCCTGCACCATGTCTTCAGCCACGCATTCACCTGCTGTATCCTCCTATTCCTATGCTCACTAGCACATGGCATTGGGAGTAATCCAGAGATTACAACCTTTGAGGTCCTGCTTTTTAATCTGCTACCTAGCTCCCTAAATTCTTGTTGCAGGACCTCATCCCTCTTTCTACCTATGTCATTGGCACCACAACCTCTGCCTGTTCATCCTCCCACTTCAGAACGTCCTGCAGCCGCTCCGTGACATCCTTGACCCGAGCACCAGGGAGGCAACATACCATCCTGGAGTCACATTTGCGGCCACAAAAACGCCTATCTGTACCCCTTACAACAGAATCTCCTATCACTATAGCTCTCCCACTCTTTTTCCTTCCCTCCTGTGCAGCTGAGCCACCTGTGGTGCCAGACTTAGCTTCTCAGGCGAATGCAGCAAGAGCCATCTCCCCAACAGTATTTAAAGCAGAATATCTGTTAGAGAGGGAGATGGACCCAGGGAACTCCTGCACTACCTGCCTACTTCTTGTACTCTGCCTGGCGGTCATCCATTCCCTTTCTGCTTGAGCAGTCTTTACTTGTGGTGTGACCAACTCCCTGCACGTGCTATTCACGATGATAGCTTCGAGGATGCTCCACAGTGTCCCCAGCCGCCACTTCAGATCCGAAATGTGGATTTAGACTGCTGCTGGAGACACTTCCTGCACACGTGTTCGCCCTGGACACTGAAAGTGTCCCTGACTTCCCACGTTGCACAGGAGGAGCACTCCAGGTTGCTGAGCTGCCCTGCCATGACTTACCCTCAACTTACTCCCTTAAATTATTCAAAAAGTTGAGATTATTTACACAAGGGACCCAGATTCCCTAAAAGCCACTACTTACTATTTAAAAGAAAATTGTAATCATTTCTAGTAATTAATAAATTACATTAATAAAAAAAAACACTTTAGTAGTATTAACCTCAACGCTTATAAGGTAGGTTTTGAGGTTTTTTTAAAAAAAAGAACCTTCGCTCCTTTGATTTTTTTCAAACTATTTACAGGCACTAACAACTGTTACTTACTCAACCAAACAGCTTACAGATTTCCCATGATGTCACTGTAAGTCTTTTTTTCCCTCTTTTGAACCTCAGCCTGCCGACTGCCGCTGCTCTGCGTAGTGCTTCAGGTAAGTAAGGGCCCCGCTCTCGCCTTATACAGGTCCCGCTCCGGATCCGCCTCCTGCCAGGTCTGACTGTCGCCGCTGTGGTCTTCAGGTAGGTAAGGGCCTCAAGCCCCACTTTCTCTTTATTCAGGTCCCGCTCTGGGTCCGCCTCCTCCCGGGTCTGCCTGTCGCCACTCCAGTCTTCACGTAGGTCATATGAAGCACCTTGGGACATTTTTACTATGTTAAAGGCACTACATAAATGCAAGTTGTTGTTGTCATCATTATCTCCTCCAGTAACAGGCGAGTAAAATGCTTCCAATTTCCTCTTCCTCCCTGTTCCGATATTGGGCTAAGCAAAAAATACTTCTGCTCTGCACGTCACTTACGACCAACCTTCCCTCTCATTTTTCTTGGAGTGTGCCTGGTCCCTTTAAATATTTTTGCATGGCCTTGCATATGCAGTAACTTTTAGGGATTGACTTGTGCAGACCCTGCATGGGTACTTTCAGGTTGCTGCGTGGCCGTGTATCCTAAATAGAACATTGCTTCCGACTGGACTGTCTGCAGAAATGCTTAGCTGATATTTCGGCAGAAAAAAGGGAAGGGATGCATTCAACCTGGATCAAAATCCACGCACTCCCTATCTAACAGCACTGTAGGAGGACCTTTACCACACAGACAGCAGCAATTCCAGAAGGCCCACCACCACCGTCTCAAGGGGCAATTTAGGATGGTAATAACTGCTTGCCTTGCCAGTGATAACCATACTTATATATTTTTTTTAAATTAACCCTGTGCTAGGAAGTGATTCATAGATCAACTGGAAAGGGCTCAGAATGGGCTAAATCTCAGTGTCTAAGGCACCATCCCTGTGGGATGAATCTGCTCATCAAAGTCCCAGCCTGCTTGTTCTCTACTTGCAGACTAATTTCCTTGGCTGTAGTCTTCAACTTTGAACTGCCTGAAGCTGGCAGATTGAAAAACACTCCTCCCTCATTGGCAAATATGAACCAAATGAGATTCCTCCCCACTTCTGGAAAAAAAAGGAGTTACCTCAGGACCTGGAAAGTTCCAAACACTGCCATCAGCAGGACACCAGCATCAGACAGCTGATGGTGGTGGAAATCAGGGAGAAGGAAAACATTTTTCTGGGATACACTACCCTTCCAGGGTAATTTGAGGTAGACTGGGCACTTTTCAGGGCAGAAAATGATGGCCTTAGGCCCGTTCATAAGTTTGTATGATATGCAGTGAGAAATGATGTAATCAGGGTAGCCATGTAGGATGCCTTTGATTAGCCCTATTTCAGCATCAAACTTGCATGGTGAGCAAATGGCTCAGGCACTATTTACAAGGTTGCCGATACAGTTCCACATGCTATAAGATTGGCTTTAAGAATCCCAACACGTATACTGACTAGTGAAGGTAGGTTTGCGGTAGACCGTGATAGAGAACCCCTTAGCAGTTTTCTCAACTAGTATGTCAAGGAAAAGGAGATCATTTGACTGCTCCATTTCATAGGTGAATTTGAGCGCAGGATGGAGCCCATTAAGATATGCAAGGAAATTATTGCATGCAGCTTGGGATTCAAATATAGCAAACGTATCATCCATATATCGGAAATATGCAAGAAGTAGGTGGTTAGGGGTCATTCCTCGAAGACACATTTCTCATGGAACCTAACAAAGATGTTTGCAAGAGCTGGGCCTAGAGGGGAATCCCAAGACAACATCATCTATTTGGGCATACATGGTGTCATTAAAACTGAATTCAACTGCGCAAGTTGCAGAGTTCATAAATGAATATCTGGCAGCGTTGAGAGGCCTCAAGACCAACCCAGACATACACATCAGTAAACCTGACAAAAGGACGGGATTAGTCATCCTTAACAAGTGTGACTATATCAACAAAATGGACACCATTCTTAAGGATGGGTCCAAAGTCGTATCCATTGGGCCTGCTGCTCAACATGACCGGACAGCACTGCTCAAAAGTAAGCTTAAAAAAAAAGCTCGCTGGACTTGTGTAAGAGCAATGTGTAGCTGGGTGATCTATATGAAAGGGTTCGTCCTCAAGGCTCGCTGCGTTTGCATATGTATGGGCTGCCAGTGACACATAAAAGTGATGTCCCTCTACGTCCTATCTTATCTACGACCAGTTCTGCACAACATGAATTGGCCAAATGGTTGGACGAAATGTTACAACCAGCTTGAGTAAGTTCTCCACATACATGGTGAAGGATTCCTTCACATTTGCAAAGACCATACAGGGCTTGCATATTGATAGCAATGATGTGTCCATGTGCTCATTTGACACGGCTAGCCTATTCACCAATGTACCACTTAAGGAAGCCATAGATATTTGTGCTGCAGCACTATATCATGGTGATCTAGACCCACCACTATTGCATGAATCAGTATTCACAGAACTTATGAACTCGGCAACTCGCACAGTTGAGTTCAGTTTTAACGACACTATGTATGCCCAAATAGATGCTGTTGCCATGGGATCCCCTCTTGGCCCAGCTCTCACAAATGTCTTAGTTGGGTTCCATGAGAAACGTGCCTTCAAGGGAATGACACCTAACCTCCTACCTCTTGCAAATCTCTGATATGTAGATGATACGTTTGCTATATTTGAATCCGCAGCTGCATGCAATAATTTCCTTACACGTCTTAATGGGCTCCATCCTGCTCTCAAATTCGCCTTTGAAATGAAGCAGACAAACGAGCTCCTTTTCCTTGACATACTAGTTGAGAAATCTGCAAAGGGGTTCTCTACCATGGTCTACTGCAAACCTACTATCACTGGTTAATACACTCGTTGGGATTCTTACAGTTCCACGCACTATAAGATTGGCCTTGTCAGCAATCTCGTAAATAGGACCAGAGCCATTTGCTCGCCATGCAAGCTTGATGCTGAAATAGGGTGAATCAAAGGCATCCTGGGAGACAATGGCTACCCAAATCACATCATTTCTCACTTTCGGAGAACATAACGGAGGGGCGGAGAGGATTGCAGAGGCAGCTGCAGACAGCGGAGCACGTTTCTGTGCAAAACATTACACTGCTATTTAGTATCACTGGGCTATGCACATAATCAGGGCAGGCCAGGAAGTTCAGACAGACAGCTGAAGCAGGGGACGTGAAGAGCAGATGGCAGCCAATCCGTGAGGGCGCGAGTGTGAGGGTGCGAGTGCGCGGGCGCGAGGGAGAGAGAGAGAGAGAGAGAGAGAGACTTTGAATTCTGTAATGTGCCAGTGTTCAATCCTCTTACAATTCTCCCCGACTCAAAGACATTTTCAACTATACGCAACACACTCACCAGTTGTGACACATGTATATAGAATGGTTCCAAAAGATTGGACACCCCCTCTCTTGCCTTTTTCCTCCCAGAATTAAACGACCATTCTGACTCACATTAAGGGCGTGAACAGCTGAGCCATTCTGATCTGGAAAGTCTCAAGCTGAATCCCTGGCCTGCACTGAATTAGCTGATCTCAGCCAGGGAGATTGTTACAATTGAACTTAACGACCTTGATGTGGAGTGGGGACAATCAGCCAGGGTTCCTGTTTGAGCACTGTTCAGTGATCCCAGCTAGAAGTAAGTGTGTGGACTTTAAGCACAGACAAGATTGAGCTCAGCTGTCAAATCCCCTGTGGGTTGAATGGCCTGGTGACAGGCAACATCTGGACTCTAATGAAGAACGGCCACAGATGCTAACAGCCATGGAATCATATCCCACATCAGTGTAAATAGATTCTGCAAGAGCTAGCAATTGGGTACTTTTCTGTGGATACCTGCTGTAATAAAAAGGATAAAGCATTGCCTGCACCTCAAATTGGACTTTAGAAAATGACAGACAGGGCTCTATCACACAAACGCAAGAGTGAAATACTACTGCAGTGTTAACCAGATCTCACTTTTGCCTGGTTGCAGTCCAAATGTCTTTTCCCCCAACCTTACAACCAGTTGTCTCTACGTTTCATCCAGCCCCAACCTCCCGCAGAGGGAGGATGACAGGTTAGACCCTAGTTACAGCAATCCACATGACGTGTTTATTCAGGTTCATGCTATCAATGGATCAAATGACCCCCAACTGCAGTTTGAGAAACTTCGAACTCAAAACATGCAAATTTTGACTTCCTCACTTTACCCCCTTTCGAGAATTTTTCACTACAGTGTATGAGAGTTCGACTGTCATAGAAATCTAGTTTTGAACTCTGAAGGCTGCAAGTGACTGGGTGAAAGCCTGTTCTTGTCAAAATCCCTTTTAGGTTTCTAGACACTATTCATTCACACACTGAGATGGGGAGGTGATGTGCTCCAAGGCCTCTATCAGAGCTACCCACTAATCCCAGATTTGGAATTGGATGGCAAGATTACAAAATTACTCCTGAACCCCAAACAACCCAAATAACAAAATCCCCGAGTTTAGAAAAAAACCCCACAAATACTTGAAATCTGGAACAAAAAAAAAAGGAGAAAATGCTGGAAATGTATACACAAGGACTTCTCAATTAAAAAGACTTGCATTTGTATCGCACTTTTTAACAACCTCAGGATATCACAAGGCATCTTTCAGCAAATTAAGTACTTTAGAGGTGTAGTCACTGTTGCCACGTAGGTAACTCGGCAGCTAATTTGCACATGCCAAACTCCAACAAACAGCAATATGATAATGACCAGATTATCTGTTTTGGTTGAGGGATATATATTGCCCAGGACATCAGGGAGAGCTCCCTCTACTCTTCTTCAAAAACAGTGCCACAGGATCTTTTACCTCCACCTAAGAGGACAGGCAGGGCTTCAGTTTTATGTCTCACCCAAAAGCCGACAACCTCAGCAGTGCAGCACTCCCACAGAAAAAGGTATTTTCAGCTGATGGTGCTAGCTCTGATAAAGGGCCCATGTGAAAAGTTAATTGTTCATTCTCTTGGACAACGATCAACGTTCTAACTCTTTCTGCCTTTACCCAGTGTTCAATGTATGCATTTCCAGTTTAGCCTTCTCATGCACTAGTCCTACAGCTCACGGAATTGGACTTAATTCAGCTCAAGTTCACTTCAAGCTGCTCCTGATTTGGAATAATGTGGAACAGAGGGAGCAATATTCCTTGCTGGTTTTCTTCCCATGTCATAGGATATATGACACAGTAACAGGCCATTCGGCCCAACCAGTCCATGCCACGCTTACGCTCCACTCGTGCCTTGAAACCAACAGTCATCCGGGGATGGGGAGACGGTGGCGTAATGGTAATGTCACTGAACTAGTAATCAGAGGCCCGGGCTAATGCCCCAGGGACACTGGTTCAAATCCCACCACAGCAGCTGGTGGAATTTAAATTCAAATAATTAATAAATTGAATTAATAAAACAAAAACCAGGAATTCAAAGCTAGTCTCAGTAGTGGTGCCATAAAACTATCGATTGTCATAAAAATCCATCTGGTTCATGAATGTCCTTAGGGAAGGAAATCTGCTGTCTTTACCTGGTTTGGCCTACATGTGACTCCAGATCACAGCAATGTGGTTGACTCTTAACTGCCCTCTGAAATGACCTAACAAGCCATTCCATTGTCATGGGCAATTAGGGATAGGCAACAAGTCCTGGCCTTGCCAGCGACGCCAACATCCCGTGAAAGCATTAAAAAAAGTCAGCTGAGAGAGTTCCAAACTGTGCATCTATACGTAGGATGTCATTATAGTGAACAAGGCATTCTGGGATAATCCAAATGAATATAAAATACAGGTTGTACTTCTGCACACCAAATGCTAAAAGCACTCTAATGCATCACATGATTGTTAGGAAACCTAACAGTGTTTTAGGTTGGCTCAACCGCAGCACTCACTCACATCGGAGTTAGAAGGTTGTCCTTCAAGCACATGGAAATCATAGAAAATGTATGGACACAGGAGGCCACTCGGACTAACGAAGAGCTACCCAGAGGTTATGATGGAGCTGTATAAAACACTAGTTAGGCCACAGCTGGAGTACTGTGTACAGTTCTGGTCAACACACTATAGGAAGTATGTGATTGTACTGGAGAGGGTGCAGAGGAGATTCACCAGGAAGTTGTCTGGACTGGAGCATTTCAGCTATGAAGAGAGACTGGATAGGCTAGGGTTGTTTTCCTTAGAGCAGGGAAGACTGGGGGGGGGGGGGAGCCGATTGAGGTATACAAAATTATGAGGGGCATAGATAGGAAGAAACTTTTTCCCTTAGCGGAGGTGTCAATAATCACAGGGCATAGATTTAAAGGCAGGATGTTTAGAGAGGATTTGAGGAAAAGTTTTTTCACCCAGAGGGTGATTGGAATCTGGAACACACTGCCTGAAGGGGTGGTAGAGGCAGTAACCCTCACAACGTTTAAGAAGTATTTAGATGAGCACCTGAAACGCCATAGCATACAAGGCTACGGGCCAAGTACTGGAAAATGGGATTACAATAGATAGGTTCTCGATGGCCGCCACGGACATGATGGGCTGTTTCTGTGCTGTATAGCTCTGTGACTCTATGACTCATCCCACCATCCTGCACTAGGCTTGTAGCCCTGCAGGTCAGGGTTCTTTAAGAAGACATCCAAGTACTTTTTAACTGCGGTGAGAGTTTCTGCCTCTACCACCCCTTAGGTGGTGAGTTCCAGGCCCCTGTTCCCTCTGGGTAAAGAAAAATGATTCCTCATCTCCCCTCTAATCCTTCTACCAATTTCTTTAGATCAATGCCCTCTGGTTTTTGACCCCTCTGAAAAGCTTATAAATAGATCATTGCTATTTACTCCATATAGGCCCCTCATAATTTTGTACACCTCAATTAAGTCACCCCTCAGTCTTCTCTTTTCCAAGGAAAACAACACCAGCCTATCCAATCTTTCCTCATAGCTAAAATTTTCCAGTCTTGGCAACATTCTTGTTCATCTCCTCTGCATCCTCTTCACTGCAATCACATCTTTCCTGTAAAGTGGTGACCAAAACTGTATGCAGTACTCAAGCTGTGGTCCAACTAGTATACAGTTTTAGCATAACCTTCCTGGTCTTGTATTCTATGCCTTACCAAATAAAGGTAAGGATGCCATATGTCTTCTCAACCACCTTATCAACCTGTCCTGCAACCTTCAGGGATCTGGGGACATACACTCCAAGGTCCCTCTGTTCCTCCACACTGCTCAGTATCCTCCCATTTATTGTGGATCCCCTTGCCTTGTTGCACTTTCCAAAATACATCACCTGACACTTCTCTGAATTGAATTCCATTTTCCACTTTTCTGCCCAACCAACCAGACCATCTATATCTTCCTGCAGTCGAAAGCTTTCCTCCTCACTGTCAACTACATGGTCAATTTTTGTATCATCTGCAACTTCTTGATCATACCCCCTACATTTGAGCCTAAATCAGGAGTAGAAACTACAAAAAGCCCTACTGAGCCCTGTGGAATCCCACTGGCAACAGCCTTCCAGTCGCAAAAACACCTGTCAACCATTACCCTTTGCTTCCTCCAACTCAGCCGTTTTTGGTTCCAACTTGCAACGCTCCCTTGGGTCCCAAGGGCTTTTGCTTTTTTGACCAGCCTGCCCTGTGGGACCTTGTCAAAACTTTTGCTACAATCCATGGTGACCACATTCCATCCCACTTGTCACTTCCTCAAAAAATTCAAATCAAGTTTGAGATATGACCTTCCCTTAACAGATCCATACCAACTTTCCTTGATTAATCCATGCTTTTCTATATGAAGGTTTATACAGTCCCTTAGCATTGGTTCCAATAATTTTCCCACAACCAAAGTTAAGGTAACTGGCCTATAATTACTCAGATTATGCCTTCCTCCCTTTTGACACAATGGTACAATGTTGGCAGTCCCCCAATGCTCTGGCACCACTCCTGTAGCCAGGGAGGATCAAAATATGGTCAGAGCCTCTAAAATTTCCTCCCTTGCTTCTTTTAACATCCTCAGATGTATTTCATCCAGGTCTGGTGATTTATCTACTTTCAAAGACATCAAACCCTTTAATACTTCCTCTCTTACAATGTTTAACCATCCAATATTTCACTCTTCCTCCTTAACTGTGATGTCATCATCAGCCTCCTCTTTTGTGAAGACAGCTGCAAAATATTTGTTAAGAACCTTTCTCACATCCTCTGCCTCCACACATAGGTTACCTTTTTGGTCCCTAATCGGCCCTATTCTTTCCTTAGTTATCCTTTTGCTGTTCGTGTACTTATATAACATCTTTGGATTTTCCTTGCCAGTATTTTTTTTCATTCCCTCTCTTGACTTTCCTAATTTCCCTTCTCATTTCACCCCTTCACTTTCTGTACCCTTCTAGGCTTTCTGCAGTATTAAGCTCTGTGTCTGACATAAGCTTCCCTTTTTTTGCCTTATCTTACCCTCTAAGCACCTTATCATTCAGGGGGCTCTAGTTGGGCTGTCCCATCCTTTTTCTTTGTGGGAATATGTTTACCCTGAACCCTTTGAATCCACTTCTTGAATGCCTCCCGTTGCCCTGACACCAATTTACCTTCACGTAGCTGTTTCTTTTGCTAAATCGCTTCTCAGCCTAGTAAAATTAGCCTTTCTCCAAATTAGAACTTTTACACCATTTCATCTTTGTCCTTTTCCATAACTATGCTAAATCTAACTGAATTATGATCACCACCACAAAAGTACTCTCCCACCTGCCCAGCTTTATTCCATAAAACTAAATCTAGAATTGCAACCCCCCCAACCCCCACACACTTTGTTGGGCTTGCCACATACTGGTTAAAAAAGTCCTCCTGAATGCAATTTAGGAATTCTGTGCCCTCTGTACCTCTAATTCCCACTATTACTGCCTTATTGTTTTTGTATGTGTCAGAAATTTGCTTACAAATTTGCTCTTCTATCTAACTCAGACTGTTTGGAGGTCGATAGCAAATCCCAACAGTGTGAATGCCCTTTTGTTGTTCCTTAGTTCAACCCAAGCAGCCTCATGTGATGATCCCATAATCACATAATCTAGGCCAGTGGTTCTCAATCTTCTGCGTCCTCGGACCACTTAGACAGGACAAAAGACCCAGCAGAGCACCCACTGGCCCTACCCCACCCACTTTCGTTTGCCACCACAAAAACTCATCAGAATTGATAGAAAGAATGGTATCCCATTAAAAGCAGCACCAATGAGATGATGTCTGGTTCCAGGTTGGAGAGTTTCAGTCTCATCTCGGGTTCCACGTTCAGCCGATTCTTCTTTGTTTTCAGCCCCACAAATGTTGAAAATCTGATCTCGCAGTTGTTCTAGTAACATAAAGCTTACTTAAAAAATGACATTGTTGTTGCTCATGACGACTAATGCTGTGCATGAGAGAGCCGGTCTTGTTGTATGGGGTTATGCAAGCAATGGGGATGAGAGTTCTGGCCTGTTCTCTCGTGTGGCCTCCGCCATGGCATTGCGCATCAGTGACTTGCATTTTGGATCAGCCTGCAGACCACCTGGAGGCTCCCTGGACCACACTTTGAGAACACTGATTTATGCCAACACTTCAGTGCAGCACAGAGAGACTGCTGCATTGTCAAAAGTGTTGTCTTGCCGATGGGCTATTAAACTGAGGCGCCAGCTGCCTATTCAAGGGAACATAAATGATCCCATGGTACTTTTTTGAAGGTGAACAGAGTTCTCTTGATACGTGGTCAGTATTCATTTCTTAACAAGCCCCAAAATAAACTCCCCCACTCCCTCCAGCACACCCCCTGAACCATGCAACCTACACCACTTAGAAGAATACAGTGGTGCAGTGGCTAGCACTGCAGCCTCACAGCTCCAGGGACCCGGGTTCGATTCTGGGTACTGCCTGTGCGAAGTTTGCAAGTTCTCCCTGTGACCGCGTGGGTTTTCGCCGGGTCCTCCGGTTTCTTCCCACAGCCAAAGACTTGCAGGTTGATAGGTAAATTGGCCATTGTAAATTGCCCCTAGTGTAGGTAGGTGGTAGGGAATATGGGATCACTGCAGGGTTAGTATAAAATGGGTGGGTGTTGGTCGGCACAGACTCGGTGGGCCGAAGGGCCCGTTTCAGTGCTGTATCTCTAAACAAATAAATAAAGGCAGCAGAGGCACAAGAACATCAGCACTCCAGGCTCCCCTCCAGTCACACACCATCCTGACTTGGACGCATTGCTGTTCCTTCATCACCGCTGGGTCAAAACCCTGGAACTCCATTGCAAACAGCACTGTGGGAGTACTTCCACCACATGGACCGCAACGGTTCAAGAAGGTGGCTCACAACCACCTCTCAAGGGGCAACTAGGGATGAGCAATAAATGGTCTTGCCGGCGATGCCCATGTGCAAAGAATCAATAAACAGAAGATTAACTGGCCATTCACCTAACGGTCATTTGTTCAATCTTGTTATGCACAAATCTGGCTCCAAAACAACAGTAACTGCACTTCAGATAATAAAATCGGTGGCTGTAAAGTACTTTGGAATGTCCTGAGGATGTGAAAGATGCTAGATAAATGCAAGTTCTTCCTTAGTGAAAGACCATTTCCCACCTCTGGAAACAGTAAAAGTAACTAACCTGTTTTCTTGCCTGATTTAGTCCTTGTAGTCGCTGTTCCAGCTCATCCTTATAGTTCTTTGCTGCCTCGATACTCTCCTGGGCCTCCTGAAGCAGCTCAGTCTGAACCTCAATCTCCATCATTGTAATTTCCCCCTAAGCACATTAACAAAATAGCAGTGAGAAACTGTGCCCAGTTAGCTCCACAGAAGAATTTGGCAAGACTTGACTTAAATCAAAGTCAATTATTTACTTCACTTACTTCTCTAATGAAAAGTCACTGACCTGAAACATTAACTCTGTTTCTTTCTTTACAGATGTTGAGTGTTTCCAGCATTTTCTATTTATAGTTCAACTATTTACTTAAGTCATTCTACCTTTAGAAACCAGATTGATCCACACCAGATTAATACTTACAAACTGCAATCTTCCATTAATTTTGCCAAATGTTATTCCACATTGCAAACAGGAAAGCATCAACAATGTTTCAAGCACGAGATTGCAAGCAGATTATCCCAGGGTTGATCATATAATGACTTGGATGAGGCTATAGTTTGTATAATCTCAAAGTTTCCACATAATACTAGAATAGGACTCAAACGGATAGAAAATCACTGGGCCAATAGGTGGCAGGTGCAATTTAATAAGTGTAAAATAATTAGTTCAGGAGCAATCAGAATGGTTTTTAAATGGGAAAATGATAAATTGTGAACAAGAGAAATCTACAGACTACAGTAAATAAATCAATACAATTATCACCTCAGTGCCTAGCTGTAGTAAATGGCAGACCAGGTACTAAACTGCAATAGCAGAGATACACAACAACAATACAGATGGGCTCTTGCTGTGCAATGGACTAGTTTTGATCAGAGGAAGGATACTACATCACTCAAGAGCAACAAAGATAATTGTACATAAATTGTTAGAAGAAAATCAGTGGAACCTCTTCTCCCAAAGAAGAGCGATATGGAATAAATTAAGGAAGGACATTAAAGCAGACAGCACAAAGAGGAGGAGAAAGAGAAGAATAGGTGTGGTAAAAAGTCAAGTGGGAGGGGTTGGCTTGTTTGGATTTAAAAGCCTATTTGTTCCTGATTCAATCTACCTGTTCCAAACCATTGCATTTTTAGGAATACCGTAAAAAACAAATTTAAAACTTGTTCTGGCCAGACTATCTCTCTCTATGTCCTTCCCTCATCTCCTGAACTATTAGCTGGAAAAATGAAGTTTGCCTACCAACTGCTATTATAGTTTCTCCCGCCATTGTGGATTTTGGGTCAGGATTGGGAACGATAACCAACCACAGACTGAGAGCAGACAGCATGAGCATTAAAGGGGCAATGTATTCCTCCAAAGTAAAATTCAACCAACTTGTTAAATTTGTTCACTTGCTTAGACAGAATGGATCAGGTGTCAAATATCCATGCTCATACAACTTTTATTATTCCACTATGTGCTTCCTTAAAAGACAGCAAAAAGGTTGTTGATTTAATAAAAAAAATTGTCTCCTCGACATAAAGTAATTCAGATTTTTTTTTAAATCCCTAAGAACCTGTAAGATAGTGATATTTTAAAACATGACTGAATCCTGGTTCCTGGGCTAGTAAGATCATGATCCTGCGATCCATATCTGGTTCATTTCCAGGCAGTGGCATTCTTGAGACAATTTTGATAGAGCTAAATTAATCTATTTCTAAATGGATTTAATGATGATGAAAAGCCATTGACCTGAAATGTTAACTCTGTTTCTGTCTCCATGGGTGCCTCTTCACCTGAGTGTTTCCAGTATTTTCCACTTTCATTTCAGATTTCCAGCATCTGCCATATTTTGCTTTTGTAATTGAGGACAGGTTGCATAAACTTGTCTTGTATTCCCTTGAATTTAGACAGTTGAGGTGTGATCCAATCTGTTAATTGGATATTAATTGTGTTCAATTGTAGGCAGTTGGTGGGCATTAACTGGGGATTCACCTGTGCCCCTATATACTGACTTAAACTGTGGTTATTGGGTTAGGAGGTGCTTGCTTGTGATCTGTAACAGTGTAAATAAATGCTTATAAAAGTGTGCAAAGATTGGTTCCAGTTATATCCTCCACCTTTCTGGAATAGAACGCAATCAATGCATTTAAAATGAGAATTTCTTCATCTCTATCCAACTGAATATTTCTATTTCCTCTGCCGAGGAATCCAGAACAAGGGGACATAATTTTAAAATTAGATCTGGGTCACTTCGGAGTGAAATCAGGAAGCACTTTATCACATCAAGGGTAGTAGAAATCAAAAGCTCCTTCCCCAAAGAACAGTTCAGCACAGGAACAGGCCAATCGGCCCTCCAAGCCTGCGCCGATCTAGATGCCTGCCTAAACTAAAACCTTCTGCACTTCCGGGGACCGTATCCCTCTATTCCCATCCTATTCACGTCGCTATCGTACCTGCTTCCACCACCTCCCCCGGCAGCAAGTTCCAGGCACTCACCACCCTCTGTGTAAAGAACTTGCCTCGCACATCCCCTCTAAACTTTGCCCGTCGCACCTTAACCCTATGTCCCTAGTAATTGACTCTTCCACCCTGGGAAAAAGCTTCTGACTATCCACTCTGTCCATGCTGCTCATAACTTTGTAAACCTCTATCATGTCACCCCTCCACCTCCATCGTTCCAGTGAAAACAATCCGAGTTTATCCAACCTCTCCTCGTAGCTAATGCCCTCCAGACCAGGCAACATCCAGGTAAACCTCTTCTGTACCCTCTCAAAAGCCTCCACGTCCTTCTGGTAGTGTGGCGACCAGAATTGCACGCAATATTCTAAGTGTGTCTAAGTTCTGTACAGCTGCAGCATGACTTGCCAATTTTTATACTCTATGCACCGACCGATGAAGGCAAGCATGCCGTATGCCTTCTTGACTACCTTATCCACCTACGTTGCCACTTTCAGTGACCTGTGGACCTGTACGCCCAGATATCTCTGCCTGTCAATACTCCTAAGGGTTCTGCCAATTACTGTATACTTCCCACCTGCATTAGATCTTCCAAAATGCATTACCTCACATTTGTCCGGATTAAACTCCATCTGCCATTTCTCCGCCCAAGTCTCCAACCGATCTATATCCTGTGTATCCTCTGACAATCCGCAACTCCACCAACCTTTGTGTCGTCTGCAAACTTACTAATCAGACCAGCTATATTTTCCTCCAAATCATTTATATATACTACAAACAGCAAAGGTCCCAGCACTGATCCCTGCTGAACACCACTAGTCACATCCCTCCATTCAGAAAGCACCCTTCCACTGCTACCCTCTGTCTTCTATGACACAGCCAGTTCTGTATCCATCTTGCCAGCTCACCTCTGATCCTGTGTGACTTCACCTTTTGTACCAGTCTGCCATGAGGGACCTTGTCAAAGGCTATACTAAAGTCCATATGGACAACATCCACTGCCCTTCCTTCATCAATCATCTTCGTCACTTCCTCAAAAAACTCAATCAAGTTAGTGAGACACGACCTCCCCTTCACAAAACCATGCTGCCTCGCGCTAATAAGTTCATTTGTTTCCAAATGGAAGTAAATCCTATCCCGAAGAATCCTCTCGAATAATTTCGCTACCACTGACGTAAGGCTCACCGCCGAGGTTGATTGAAATTTTCAAGACTGAGATCAATAGGTTTTTGTGGGTGAGGGTATCAATGAATCAAAGGGAGGTACAGATCAACTGTGACATCACTGAATGGTGAAACAGGCTTGAAGGGCTGAATGGCATCTTCCTGTTCCTATGTTCCACAGGTTAAATGAAGCAAAATAAAAATTGTGTATTTTATTGGTTTCACAATAATGTGAAATATATAACTAAGGACACACAGAGAAACAACTTCTGACTGAGCTTTATCCCTCCATTACTCAAAGATTGGCCGTGTGATAGATGGCAAGGAGGATAGCTATAGGCTGCAGGAAGATACTGATGGTCTGGTCAAATGGGCAGAAAAGTGGCAAATGGAATTCAACCCAGAGAAGTGTGAGGTGATACATTTAGGGAAGTCAAACAAGACAAAGGAATATACGATTAATGGGAAAATACTGAGAAGTGTAGAGGAAGTGAGGCACCTTGGAGTGAATGTGCACAGATCCCCGAAGGTCACAGGACAGGTCATTAAGGTGGTTAAGAAGGCATATGGAATCCTTTCCTTTATTAGCTGAGGTATAGAATAAGAGCAGGGAGGTTATGCTGGAACTATATAAATCATTGGTTAGGCCACAATTTGAGTAGTGTACAGTTCTGGTCACCTCATCAGAAAGGATGTAATTGCACTAGACAAGGTATAGAGGAGATTTACAAGGATGTTGCCAGGACTGGAAAAATGCAACTATGAGGAAAGATTGGATAGGTTAGGGTTGTTCTCTTTGAAGCAGAGAAGGCTGAAGGGAGATTTGATTGAAATGCACAAAACTTTGAGGGGCCTGGATAGAGTGGAGGTGAAGGGCCTATTTACCTTAGCAGAGGGGTCAGTGACTAGGGGTATAGGTTTAAAGTGATTGGTAGAAAGACTAGAGGGGAGAAGAGCAAAAGTGTTTTCACGCAAAGGGTGGTGGGGGTCTAGAACTCACTGCCTGAAAGAGTAGTTGAGGCAGAAACTTTCAACTCATTCAAAAGGATGCACCTCAAATACCATAATCTACAGGGCCAAGGACCAAATGCTGGAAGGTGGGATTAGACTGGGTGGATCATTTTTCAGCCGGCACAGACACGATGGGCCAAGTGGCCTCTTTCAGTGCCATAAACTTTCCATGATTCTACTCCCTGTCTCTACAGCCTTTACAGAACAAAACTGTACACAGGAATATTTACGGCATACAGCTGGGAGTTGGAATATATTGGGATGCAATTTCACAAGTGCTGGATGTTTTTCAGTACCTCAGCCAAATGGCCACTAATCACACAAGCACCTAAGCAGTGAAGGTCAGTCGAGAGAGCATCACAACTGAGCCAGGTGATGTCCTCAATCAATGGTCAACATGTGGCTTTTCCAGCAGGTATCTCAGGATAACAATTAAGCGATTCCGCCCCTCTCCTCCAAGAATAATGGCTGTGAGGTCAAGCGTCCCACCCAAGCTCAAATCAGCAAAGACTGGATACAAAACCTTGGAGCTTCCTTATTCTGTACAATTTCAGTTCTCATAGTAACTGTTCTGACTGGACATTCAGCCTCAATCTGCCCACATACAATAAAGAGCATTAAGCTTTCACCATATTTAAATATTGTGACACCACAATGAAAAATGCAAGCCACATTCTCTCTTTTTTCCACAACAGACACCACAAATCCCCAGCTTATGGTTCTCCTCTTGGTTGGGATTCACACTAAAAACTACCTAGGAAGTGACATTTAAGTTTTTGATTATAATGTAATACACTATAGATATAATTATGGATTATGCCTCAAAATACAGGTTATTGCAGAGAACAAGATGCAGCCCATCACTGCAGGTCAAACATAATTCAGCATTTGCTGCTTTTCCTGACATTGTAATATTTAAGGATTGGGATTGTCTCATGCATAACGATTTAGTGAAAGTCAACCCCACCCGAGTTCATGAGTCATTTTCCAAGACTGGGAGGAGATTTGCATAGAAAGCCATTCATATTAAAACAATGCTTAAATTTACTTCATGGATTCACAGGAGAGCACCCATGTGAAAGAAAGGCAGAACGAAAAGAAGGCATGTGGATCCCTCTGTTCGCAAGCCGCACTGTGCCACAGGATAGACACGCTCAGCCAGCTTCTGGAGTCTATTTTGAAGAGAAGGGGAGTTCTCCCCAGTGTCCTGGTTGATATTTATCCCTCAACTCACATTACTAAAACAGATTAACTGGTCATGATCACATTACTGTTTGTGGGAGTTTCGGTGTACAAACGGACTGCTGCGTTTCCTACGTTACAATTTTGACGACACTTCAAAAGTGTACACGGGGATTGGCAAAGTGCTTGGGGAAGTTCTGGGATTATGAAAGATGCTATATAAATCTAAGTCTTTATTGTTAATGCAGCTTCACAGCATTCCCAGGACTCAAACCACACAAATACAGTAAAATGTTGTGGGAATTCATTGTGATATGGGAGTGTTGTAGTTTGACATTATTTGCCTATAATCGGAATAATTCTAAAGGGTGAATCATTCCTACTAATTGTTCTTTCCAAACCCAGGGCCAGACAAAATAGAGGCACAGCAGCTAAGGTTACAAGGTTTGGACAGAGACTGTGAGTATTTAGTCACAATAGTGGAGGGCAATGCCACCCAATCTCTCACAATACCTTATAATATTTGTGCAGTTTCTCAGAGTTCTGGGAATGCTCTGGATTGTATTAATAATAAAGACTTATATTAATATGAATCTTTCATAACCTAACTTATGTTAGAAACTGCCAAAATATTTTAATGCATGTAATTCTGACTCTCCTTTTGTCAGTATTGTCATGACAGAGGCAGGAGGAATGCACGGTTTTTCTAGTTCCACTTCTCCACAAGTCACAACATATATTTAATATTTTCCCCAGTTACCTATACAGTCAATCATAGACTCTATTTTTAAACAAAAAATAAAATACACCAACCAGGTTTCTTTAATAAACAAAATTATCAGTTTATTATAAAACCAATCATAACCAGTAACGAAGCAAGACATTAACACACAGATTGAAATATAAAAGTTCCCTTTTTACCTTAGCCCCACACACGTGCGCGCACACACACAGGTTAACTGAAAACAGAGATTTACTCTTTAGAGCTCTATTACAAAAAAACTTGTTAATTCTTGAAGAGAAAAAAAGACATGGAAAGATGTCAGCTGTCCTTTTTTTTTGGTTTGCCATCCCAAATATGCGTAGACAACTATCACTGGGATCTTCCTAAAACAGTTCTTTTCAGGTGATGTTGAAGATCTGTTTGAGCAGGCTTTCCAGGAGAAAAGCAGCAACAGGGGTTTCAGGCAGGCCTTGCAGGAGGAATGCAACATCAATTTCTCTATTTCTTACACTTGCTAAGAGCTTCTCAAAGAGATGGAAAAAACTGGCAGGCTTTTCAAAGAGCTGGAACAGGCAGAGCTGGGGTTTGTCCTTGGCAGGTTGATTCTTTTACTCCTTTTCAAAACTCTCTCCATACCCCAACTGCCTGTTCAAAGCAAAACCAAAAATATCTCAGGTGTCAAGACTCCTGACCTCTATAAATCTTGACCTGTCACTTCTCTGTAAACATCTGCCCCAAGTCAAAAAGTCTCCCTGCTGGATATTTATCTGAACAAAGGTGCCTTCCAGTAACTGTTGTTTACAAGCCAAGTCCAAAAGACCTTCTGATGACCTCTTTTTTAAAAAAAAGAAAATTCCAGCATCTATGGAATCTTTTTCCAGTTTTAAAACACAAATCCTCATAATTTAACAAAAAAACAGAAGCACTCGTAACAGTATTGAGTTTCATTTGCATTGGTAATATAGACAACTATTCCAAAGATAAATCACCACACTTTTCCCAGATAAGCTGCCTTTTTAAAAGAAAATAAATTTCACATAAATCTATAATTTGGGGCAAAACTTCCATGCACAAAATACATGAGTCATTAGCGATGAAAATGATACACCCACTTAAGATAACATACTTGACTTCTTAAACCAGTGTCAGCATCAAGCACAATACAAATAAAACACACAGTAAAGCTCCCTCTGCACACAATGAACTTATAATATCCTTTAAGCCAAAGCTAATTTAGGATATGGGTGTGGCGGGTGGGGGCAGAGAAGAAGAAGAGACAAGAAAAAGCATAAAAGCACTGAAGTATACACTTTCTGGTCCAATTAATATTGGTCTGAATGAAATCCAAATGCCAGAAGTGAAGAGAGCATTGCCAATCCCACTATCCAGTTTGGTTTAAAACCAATCTTCTTTGGCCTCCTTGTCTCGAGAGACAATGGGTAAGCGCCTGGAGGTGGTCAGTGGTTTGTGAAGCAGCGCCTGGAGTGGCTATAAAGGCCAATTCTAGAGTGACAGACTCTTCCACAGGTGCTACAGATAAAATTGGTTGTCGGGGCTGTTACACAGTTGGCTCTCCCCTTACGCTGCTGTCTTTTTTCCTGCCTACTGCTAAGTCTCTTCGACTCACCACACTTTAGCCCCGCCTTTATAGCTGCCTGCCAGCTCTGGCGATTGCTGGCAACTGACTCCTACGACTTGTGATCAATGTCACAGGATTTCATGTTGCGTTTGCAGACGTCTTTAAAGCGGAGACATGGACGGCCGGTGGGTCAGATACCAGTGACGACTCGCTGTACAATGCATCCTTGGGGATCCTGCCATCTTCCATGCGGCTCACATGGCCAAGCCATCTCAAGCGCCGCTGGCTCACTAGGGCGTATATGCTGGGGGTGTTGGCCGCCTCGAGGACTTCTGTGTTGGAGATATGGTCCTGCCACCTGATGCCAAGGATTCTCCGCAGGCAGCGAAGATAGAATGAACTGAGACGTCGCTCTTGGCTGACATACGTTGTCCATGCCTCGCTGCCGTAGAGCAAGGTACTGAGGACACAGGCTTGATACACTTGGACTTTTGTGTTCAGTGTCAGTGTGCCATTTTCCCACACTCTCTTGGCCAGTCTGGACATAGAAGTGGAAGCCTTTCCCATGCGCTTGTTGATTTCCGCATCGAGAGACAGGTTACTGGTGATAGTTGAGCCTAGGTAGGTGAACTCTTGAACCACTTCCAGAGCGTGGTCGCAGATATTGATGGATGGAGCATTGCTGACGTCCTATCCCATGATGTTCGTTTTCTTGAGGCCGATGGTTAGGCCAAATTCGTTGCAGGCAGCCGCAATCCTGTTGATGTGTCTCTGCAGAGACACTCTTCAGTGTGAGATGTTAATGCAGCATCGTCAGCAAAGAGGAGTTCCCTGATGAGGACTTTCCGTATAACATATAACATACTCAAATATAGGTTGAGCCAATAAATTTTTTAAAAAGACTCGTGTTTGAACTGTGGGTAATGAGCTGCGTTGAGTAAAAACAGAAAAGTGCATTTTAAAGATGAAGGGTAAAATGAGAGTTGGGCAGGATTGAGAGATACATGAAGAAGTAAATGTCACTCAATGTAACTAATCACTGGTGAAAACAGATTTGATCTAAGGGAAGACGTATGTGAGCCTGGGTCACCCGAAATTGTATAATGCTGGGCCCAACTATAATTTTGTTTAAAGAAAAAAAACACTTTGAAGAGAGGAATCAGAGCAGAATTTCAACAGGAAATAGAAGGGAGAGGGCCAAAAAATAGCAGACATGGACTTCAAAAGGTAACTCATTGTGTGAGCCACTTAGGACCATTTCAACATGAAAGCTGCTATCCAAGTGCAAATGTTAAATAAGGATGGCCTTACAAGATTAATTATTATAGTGCCTGTGATTTTCTGGATGTTACTGTAACAATAATTAGTAACAATAGCAGTTGTCTCATTACCTAGATCAAATCTGGTAAACCGTTAAACTGAATTCAGCTTAAATTTCAGGATTAGTCAAATCAAAAGCCAGCCAGACACCCGCTATCGTGCCATACCATACACAAGGGTGGGACAGGAAGACAGGACACAAGTGCTATCATGTCATAGAGTCATACAGCATAGAAACAGGCCCTTCGGCTCACCGCATCCATGCCGACCATAATGTCCATCTATACTAATCCCAGCTGCCAGCATTAATTCCATATCCCTCTATGCCTTGCTCATTCAAGTACCTGTCCAGATGACTCTTAAATGTTGCTACTGTTCCTGCCTCCACCACCTCCTCTGGTAGCTCATTCCAGATACCCACTATTCTTTGTGTGAAATATTTACCCCTTTGATCCCCTTTAAACCTCCTCCGTCTCACCTTAAATCTATGCCCTCTAGTTTTAGTCACCCCTACCATGGGAAACAGACTCTGGCTATCTACCCTATCTATGCCTCTCATAATTTTATATACCTCTATCATGTCCCCTCTCAGCCTCCTTTGCTCCAGGGAAAACAGACCCAGCCTATTCAATCTCTTTATAACGCAAGCCCTTCAAACCAGGCAACATCCTTGTGAATCATTTCTGCACCCTCTCTAGCTTAGTCTGCTGATGAGGTCAAAGGCTTTGGTGAGATCTATGAAGGGCAACGTAGAGGGGCATCCGTTGTTCGCTGCATTTCTCCTGTAGCTGGCGAAGGAAGAACAGCATGTCAACAGTGGATCCCTCTGTTCGCAAGCCGCACTGTGCCACAGGTAGACACGCTCAGCCAGCTTCTGGTGTCTGTTTAAAAAAACTCGAGCGACGGCTTTCCCCACTGTGCTGAGCAGGGAGATTCCACGATAGTTGTTGCAGTCACCGTGGTCATCCCTTGTTCTTATAGAGGGTGATGATATTGGCATCACGCATGTCCTGTGGTACTGCTCCCTCGTCCCAGCACAGGCAAAGCAGTTCATGGAGTGCTGAGAGTATAGCAGGCTTGGCAGATTTGATTATTTCAGGGGTAATGCCGTTCTTTCCAGGGGCTTTTCCGCTGGCGAGAGAATTGATGGCATTACTGAGCTCCGATTTTGTTGGCTGTTCGTCCAGCTCATCCACGACTGGAAGAGACTGGACTGCATTAAGGGTGGTATCAGTGACATCATTTTCCCTGCAGTACAGTTCTAGGTAGTGCTCCACCCAGTGGTCCATTTGCTTGCATTGGTCAGTGATCGTTTCCCCTGATTTAGACTTGGTGGGGGGGACCACCTCCAGGTGCTTACCCATTGTCTCTCGAGACAAGGAGGCCAAAGAAGGGAAGGAAGGGGGGGGGGGGGGGGGGGGGTGGGGTGCCAACTTCTCGACGGTTGGCCCAAAAGCTCTCTTAATGCCATCATACATTCCTCTGATATTTCCGGTGTCGGAGGCCAGCTGAATACAACTGCATAGGTGTTGCCCATAGTCGTTTGCACAGCGCCTGGCTGTTCTTTGCGCGGTGTTGCTGGCGGCTTTCAGTGCTAAGGATGTTAACTCGCTGGGGGCTTTCTTGTAGTTCAGCAGTGCATTGCACTTGGCAGCTATGACTGGTTCCATCTCTTCAAAGTGAGATTGAAACCAGTCTGCATTCTGCTTCTCACGTTTGCCAAAGGTGGTCATTGCTGAGTCATAGATGGTGTCTCTGATGTGGGCCCAATGGTCTCTGCATCCCCTGCAGGACTGTTTTAAAGGGCTTTTTCAAGCGAATTGAGAAACTTTTGTGACAGCTGTGGGTAAGAAATTCTGGTAGGGTTAATGCGCGGGCAGGCATTCTGCTTGGAGTGATGTAACGTCTTCGGTTTGAGTCGAATGCAAGCTAGCAAAAAACATAAAAACGGACTGTAAAAGCCTTTACATGTAAGCAAAAAGGAATTGCCTGGCTAAGACAAATGTGGGTCCATTACAGGCAGAATCAGGAGAATTTACAATGGCACTTCACACATAATCAGATCATAGCATTCTGTTTTCAGAATTAGCCCCGATGAGACAACATTAAGAACAGTCAAGAGAACAAACCAATGAGAAAGAAAGGCAAGGTGGTGGTGTAGTGGAAATGTCTCTAGAATAGTAATCAGAGCCCAGATTAATGCTCTGGGTACATGGGTTCGGATCCCAACAAGGCAGATGGTGAAATGTGAATTCAATTAATAAATCTGGAATTTAAAGCTAGTCTAATGGTGACCATGAAACCACTGTCGATTGTTGTAAAAACCCATCTGGTTCACTAATATCCTTAAGGGAAGGAAATCTGCCCGTCCTTACCTGGTCTGGCCTACATGTGACTCCAGACCCATAGCAATGTAGTTAAAAAATGCCCTCTGAAATGGCCTCGCAAGCCACTCAGTTCAAGGGCAATTAGGGATGGGCAATAAATGCTGAACAAGCCGGCAACGCCAACATCCCACAAACTAATTTTAAAAAAAAGTGTAAACAGAATCACAATGTCTGGGAATCGTGGGCCAAATAGTCTCTTAAGAGATCCATGGGCCATAATTTGGAAGCATCAGAACATCTTATTTAAACAAAAATATTTAGTTGCAGCTACAAGAAGCAGCCCTTACATTTATATAGCACTTATATAGCATTTATATCCCCAGATATTCCAAACAGCTTCACAACTAATGATGTACTTTCAAAGTCTTCTGTTGGCAAATGTGAGAACCAATTTGCCTACAGTGAGGAGGAATGTTGGCCAGGATACTGGGACACTTCCGCTCTTCTTCAAATAGGGAAGCAATAGTTACAACAAGGGAGCATTTACAGGACAATTCACTATGAAAAAGAGCATGCTCTTTCATCTTTGTACAATACCTTGTTTCGGCCTCAATTAGAATACTATGTCCAGTTTTGGTCTCCTCACTGGTGGGTATATTGAGGCTTTTAAAAAGAGAAGGACTGCTAAATTCCCAATGTAAAAGCATCTTAGTTATCCAGATAGATTCAAAGAGCAGTGTCTCAACACTTTGGAGAAGCGTACACTTAGGGGTGATTTGATAGAAGTTTATAAGATGATTAAGGGTTTAAATGGTGTTTGAATAGACAGTTTGTTTCAACTAAATAGGTAGGAAGGACCAGATATCAGAAGGTGGTTCTTTTCCCAAAGAACTGTGGGCCTGTGGAACAAGCTGGGTCAAATTCCTGGAACTCTCTTCCTAACAGCACTGTGGGTGTACCTACACCCCAAAAACTGCAGTGGTTCAAGAAGGCAGCTCACCACCATCTTCTCAAGGGCAATTAGGGATGGGCAATAAATGCTGGCCTTGCCAGCGACACCCACATCCCACGAACAAATATTTTTAAAAATCTGCTGACTCATTGAATTCCTTCAAGCAAGAGCTGGACTTGTTTCTGGCTGGAGCAGAGATCACTTCATATAAAATAGGTACCGTGTAACACTAATCAGGGCCAGCGTGAACTCCCCGACTGGTTTCAATTGCCCAAGGGGGTGGCAGAGGAATTAGATTTCGCTCCCCCCCCCTCCCTCTAATTGGGTTATCTGGTTTCTTGACTCTCCCAGTAGATTACATAGTAGGATGGAGAGTGTTTATAATGTGATGCCTTGTGCATCACATTTGAGAGACAGACTAGATGAACCAGTAGGTTTTTCCCTCTATCATTTTTCATATGTTGGTGCCACAAGTTCTTTATCATCGCATCCAAAAGATAGCACCTCTAACAATGCAACACGCCTTTGATGCTGTACTCTCAACCTAAATTACACACTCAAGTAAATGTGACTGGAACCCACAACTCTCTGACCTAGACGGGGCAGTGCTATCAACTAAGCCAAGCTGGTAACACAAACCGAGCTTTGATGCTTTAAAGGATTATGTTTTTTTTATTTGGCTTTGACCTGACCGTCCATCTTCTTTTAAGCCTTGTTACTGTTTCAGTTCCCAAATGTCATAGTCAAGCCCCACTCTGATTTCCTTTGGCCAAATGCATCAGCACCCATCATTTTGGAGCCTAATCTCAGACAAGCCCATAACTAGTTTATTCATCTGACAGAATGAATATAAAACCCCTCCCATTACTGTTCACAGCTTAGCTAAGTCAGCAGAAAAGCGAATCTGGAACTTCCCCGCTGTGTGGTTCAGTACCTCTGAGTCCTGAGCCACACAGGCTCACCGGTACAACTTGCTCCAAAATGGAGACACATGTTTCAGAATTAGTCGACATAAACAGAATTTGGGTCAAAATACATTTTTCCTCATGCTTGCTGCACTTTAACAACACACCTAATCATTTCATAGCCAACACCCTTCAGAATGTTTTTTTTTTAAAAAGGGAAGCGAGAGGGAATGTATCAGCTCCCCCCATGGTAAACACACCATCAATTGAGGTACTAAACTAGACTGATAGGAGAGTTCCAGATACACTCCTCTGCTAAATTAGCTAAACTACACATGGTAATGAAAGGAATGTCAGTGGCTGGGGAAGGTTCACAAAACAGCCAAGATTCCAGCCTCTCGTTATTAGAATCTGGGTTTGTTGCGATGCCTTCCATGGTTAAATAGCCTACCAATGCTTACACATAGAGAATTGCTACTTGTGCATGGTACCAGAATGCACTTGGAGACCATGGAACTTTACCCCCAGCAAATCTGTGCTTTAGGGATGAGGAGAAAATTGGAGAGGGTGAGAAAAAAGGGGAAAGCAAGAGAGAGTGGGACTGAAGAAATGAAAAGAAAAAGACACACGAAACTGAATCCAGAAGGATCTGAAGTCCATTAGATTAGATTAGATTAGACTAGATTAGAGATACAGCACTGAAACAGGCCCTTCGGCCCACCGAGTCTGTGCCGAACATCAACCACCCATCTATACTAATCCTACACTAATCCCATATTCCTACCAAACATCCCTACACTTCCCTACCACCTACCTACACTAGTGATAATTTATAATGGCCAATTTACCTATCAACCTGCAAGTCTTTTGGTATGTGGGAGGAAACCTTAAGATAGAGGGCTGGAGTTGCAACTTTACTGTTCTAAACAGCCTAGTAACAAGACAGGGAGGAATGAGGTCATCAAGGAATTAAGATAAAAAAATATTCTTGCATGCCTTCTAAAGTGCAGCAGGGACTTCACAATCCATGCACACTGCTTGAAAAAAAGACAGTACATGCTACAGCTAAATGAAGAAGTGCAAGAATGACAAATAAGCTTATAACTGTGGTTTCTGCAAGTTTCCGCCTGTTGCAGCTGAACCAGTTTTCATTTTGAAAAGAGTTTGAAAATAAAAGGCAAGTAGTACATGATATAGTGTTAGCAGTTCTAAACCACACAACCACATCCTTGAGATTGTTGCTTATTAAAAAAAGGACAATGTTGAATGTAAAAAAGGAAAAATGACATTTAAAAATTACGAGAACATATTAAAGTCTCTTCAATCTTATGTAGCTAATAACAGAGAATTAGGCCATTCAGCCCAACAGAACCCTGCTGGTGTCCCTCCAGCATATACACCCTAGTGAGCCAGCGGCGCTCGAGATGGCTTGGCCATGTGAGCCGCATGGAAGGCGGCAGGATCCCCAAGGATGCACTGTACAGCGAGCTCGTCACAGGTATCAGACCCACCGGCCGTCCTTGTCTCCACTTTAAAGACGTCTGCAAACGCAACATGAAGTCCTGTGACATTGATCACAAGTCGTGGGAGTCAGCTGCCAGCGATCACCAGAGCTGGCGGGCAATCATAAAGGCGGGGCTAAAGCGTGACGAGTCGAAGAGACTTAACAGTTGGCAGGAAAGAAAGACAGAAGCGCAAGGGGAGAGCCAACTGTGTAACAGCCCCGACAACCAATTTTATCTGCAGCACCTGTGGAAGAGTCTGTCACTCTAGAATTGGCCTTTATAGCCACTCCAGGCACTGCTTCTCAAACCACTGACCACCTCCAGGCGCTTACCCATTGTCTCTCGAGACAAGGAGGCCAATGACTAGTAGCAGGATATTCAGAAAATCATAATAAAACCATGTTGACTCTGCTTGATTGCATGAAAGGAAAATTGTTTTTGACAAATTGACAAGAGTTCTTTGAGGAAGTAACGAGCAGGATGGATAAAGGGGAACCAGTAGATGTAGTACATGGGATAGGAGGTAATATACTGGCATGGATTAAGGATTGGGTAACAGGCAGAAAGCAGAGAGTAGGAATAAACAGGTCATTCCGCGTTGGCAGGCTGAGACTATTGGGGGACCGCAGGAAGCAGTGCTTGGGTCCCAGCTGTTCACAATATATATCAATGATTTGGATGTGGGGACCAAATGTAATAATTCCAAGTTCTTGGATGACACAAATCTAGATGGGAATATGTTGTGAGGAAGATGCAAAGTGGCTTCAAGGGGATTTGGACAGACTTAGGTGAATGGGCAAGAACATGGCAGATGGAATATAATGTGGAAAAATGTGCGGTAATGCACTTTGGTAGGAGGAATAGATGTGCTGAGTATTTCTTAAAAAGAGATTAGAAAATGTAGATATACAAAGGGACCTGGGTGTCCTTATCAATCAGTCACTGAAAGCTAACATGCAGGTGTAGCAAGCAATTAGGAAGGCTAAAGGTACATTAGCCTTTATCACAAGAGGATTTGAGTACAGGAATAATGAAGTCTTACTTCAATTGTATAGAGCCTTGGTTAGACCGCACCTGGAGTACTGTGCGGTTTTCGTCCCCTTACCTTATGAAGGATATTACTGCCATTGAGGGAGGGCAACGAAGATTCACCAGACTTGCTCCCGGAATGGCGGGACTGTTTTATGAAGAGAGACTGGTGAAACTGGGCCTGTATTCTCTAGAGTTTCGAAGAATGAGAAGTGATCTCATTGAAACCTACAAAATACGTAAAGGGATAGACAGGGTAGATCAGCTGTTTCCCCTGGTTGGGCAGTCTAGAACCAGGAGACACAATTTCAAAATTATGAGGAAGCCACTTAGTACAGAGTGGAAGAGAAATTTCTTTACTCAGGGGGGTTGTGAATCTTTGAAATTCTCTACCCCAAAGGGCTTTGGAAGCTCAGTCATTGAGTATGTTCAAAGCAGAGGTTGACAGATTTCTAAATACAAATGACATAAGGGGATAGTGTGGGAAAAACATTGAAGTGGATGATCAGCACTGATCATATTGAATGGCGGGCTGGGCTCCACGGGCTGAATGGCTTACTCCTATGTTCCTATTTGGATTTCCAAAAGGCATTCGATAAGGTGCAACATAAAAGGTTACTACACAAGATAAAAGAGCTCCATGGTGTTGTGGGTAATATTTGAGTACGGATAGAAGATTGGTGAACTAACAGAAAACGGAGTTGGGACAAATGGGTTGGCAAACTGTAACTACTGGGGTGCCATAGAGATCAGTGCTCAGCATCAACTATTTACAATCTATACTGATGACTTGGATGAAGGGACCAAGTGTATTGTAGCAAGATTTGCTGACAATGATGTGTGGGAAAGCAAACAGAGGAGCGCACAAAGGGTGGAATTTTATGCTCTCCCCGCAGTGGGTTTGGAAGCGGAGACAGCATAAAATCAGGTGGGATAGTGGCAGGGGGGAATCCCTGCCACCACCCAGGATCTGCCAAAATTTAGTCTTTGGGGGTGGGGGGAGGGGAAAATGGCCTGTGAACGGCCTTCTTGCCACAGCTGCAATTACCTGTGCGGCAGACAGCCCTGTCGCCGCATCAGAAGTGCAGCATGAGAAACCGTGTGGGCTCCTTCCTGGCTCTAGGATGAGGTGGGGGTGGGAGGGCGTTGCATTGCAGTCCCTCATTCAAAGGCCAGAACGAGGGACCCGGCATCAGGAAGGGAGAGGCCCCACTGAGGACCACCCCCCTGCCCTTGCTGCCGACCCCCCCACCCCCTCCACACGACCTCCACTCCACAAGACCCCTACCACCCTGACCTACCTTAAGCCTGGTTGCAGCACCGCTCCTCAGTGTCTGGTCACTGCAGCTGCTGGCCTCTGATGGGCCGGCAGCTCTGCAAGGCCAGGACTTCCAGCGACAGAGTCCTAAATCCAATGGAAAGCCCGCCGCTGTCCAGTTAAATGCCAAATTGGCCTAAATTCGGCAGGCCTTCTGCAAAGGAGGCGACATGGGAATCTCAACCTCGGTTTCCCCCGACGTCAAGACCTCCGCCACCAGCATAAAATTCCTTTCAAAGAGTCTGCAAAGGGATAGGTTAAGTCAGTGGGCAAAAATGTGGGAAAAAGTGATGTTATCCAATGGTAGGAAAAATAGAAAAGCAAAATATTATTTAAATGGAGAGAAACTACAGAATGTTGTGGTACAGAGGGATCTGGGTGCCCTCATACATGAAACACAAGTTAGCAGGCAGGTACAGCCAGTAATTAGGAAGGCAAATGGAATGTTGGCATTTACTGCAAGGGGAAGGAAGTCTAAAAGTTGGGAAGTCTTACTACAACTGTACAGGGCATTGGTGAGACCATACCTAGAGTACTGCATACAGTTTTGGTCTCCTTATTTGAGGAATATATTTGCATTGGAGACAGTTCAGAGAAGGTTTACTATAGGTTGATTCCTGGGATGACGGGTTGTCTTACGAGGAAAGGTTGAGCAGGTTGCACTTATACTCAGTGGAGTTTAGAAGAATGAGAGGTGATCTTACTGTAGAAGATTCTGAAGGGGCTTGACTGGGTAGATTCTGAGAGGATGCCTCCCCTCATGGGGGAAATCTAGAACTAGGGAACATGGTTTCAGAATAAGGGGTCTCCCATTTAAGACGGAGAGGAGGAGAAATTTTTTCTCTGAGGGTTGGGAATCTCTGGAATTCTCTGCCCCAGAGAGCAGTGGAGGCTGGATCATTGAATATATTCAAGGCTGAGTTAGACAGATTATTGAACAATAGGAGGGGGGGTCAAGGGTTATGGGAAACAGCAGAAAGTGCATTTGAAGCCAAGATCAGATCAACCATGATCTTATTTAATGATGGAGCAGACTTGAGGGGCCATATGGTCTACTTCTACGTTACTTATGTCAGGGGATAGCTAATTCCACATTCTGACAACTCTGATTCATAAAGGTGTTGCTTCCACTAGTTTTGCTCTTCCTCACATAAGAACATAGGAGCAGCAATAGGCCATTCAGCCCATCGAGTCTGCCCCACCATTCAATACAATCATGACTGATCATCACTCCAATGCCTTTTTCCCCACACTATCCTCATATCCCCTTATGTCATCTGTATTTAGAAATCTGTCAATCTCTGCTTTAAACATACTCAATGACTGAGCTTCCACAGCCCTCTCGGGTACAGAATTCCAAAGATTCACAAGAAATTTCTCAGCATCTCGGCCCTAAATGGCTTCCCACTTATTTTGTTCCTTATTTCCTCACACCAAGTCTAAAAATAACAACTTGCATTTAGAAAGTGCCTTTCACAACCTCAAGATGTCCAAAAGTGCTTCTTAATCAATAAAGTATTTATGAAGTGTAGTCACTGTTGTAATGTAGAAAAACGCGTCAGTCATCTTGTGTACAGCATGCAGTGCTGTAAATGACCAGAAAATCTGTTTTTGATAATGTTGGTTGAGGGATAAATATTGACCAGGACACCACAGAGAACGCTCTTGCTCTTCTTCAAGTAGTGGCCATGGGATCTTTTACATTCAGCTGAGAGGGCAGACAGGGACTCAGTTTAATGTCTCATCTGAAAGACAGCCCCTCACAAAGTGCAGCATTCCCTCAGTGCTGCACTGGAGTGTCAGCCTAGAATATGTGCTCAACTCTCTGGAGTGGGGCTTGAGCCCACAAGCTTCTGACTCACTACCCACTGTGCCATGAGTGACACCAGCTCAACACACCGTACAGTAAGTTTTGTTGAGTGGGGAGAAATGTTGATGTGAAACCCAAGAGTACATAAGGCAGGAATGCAAAACACACTACAGTATCTACTTTGTGACAGACTGGCAAAGCTGCTGTATCGTCTACAAATAGTCTCATTATAACTCTGCAACATAGTTTGATTTGCACGCTTCCCTTTTTGTCCCCCCCCCACCCCTTGATAATTTTCTACCCTCCTCTTCAAGGGTTCTGACTCACTGACCATAAGCAGCCATTAAGCAGACTTTAGCTTTGGAAATAGCTCCCTTCCCATGCCTCCATATTTCTCTGCTCCTCACCGAAGGTTGTGCATCATTCAGTCCCACAGACATCGTTAGCACTCACATACTTCTTTCAAGTGACCACTCCTGTCTACTGAGCCCAGACAGCAAGCATCAGCAGTAACACAACCAAGTCCCATCACTGCATCATCCAACACCCACACAACCCTAGATATCAATGGCAACTAATCATCAAGATCAAATAAGGGCTCTAAAGCTAACTGCAGAACCCGCATTGATTCTCTGTGACACTGGCCAAATAATCACAGACGAGGGATTAAACATGGTACCTCCCTGGTCTTCTTGGGCTAGGTGGTGCATTTACCCACTGAGCCAGAGAGACAACTCCATTTCTGAAATGCTTACTCTTCTTCGTATCTCACCCTTTTCATGTGTACAACCCCAATGCCGCCACAGAAAACAACTGCTAAAATAATTGACACAAAAAAAAAATGCAGAGAATTAAATTTAGTTTTGGTTTTCATTATCCATAATACACAAGTGTCCATTAGTCTTGTATAATGAGATCATTACTAGCACTCTCCAAACCTGAGGTACTTTCTCCACAGTTTGGCTGATATAGTGAAGCTCTTTCACCACCTCAATCCGCTGCCTTTCTACACAATTAAACCCACACCTAAGGAAGACAATACTCACCTTAAGGTTTTACTTATTTGATTCCATGGTTTATTGTCTAGACTCAGCACACAAAGGACATTCTGTGAATTACCACCACAAGTTTTAAGGTCACCCTGTTGTGATTGGCTCTTCAAACTGCAGTACAAAGTGCACCACGGCCTAAACTGTACCATATCTCCCCAGTACTATGTTCCAATATACCACAACCTTGCCTACAAAATGCAGGAAATACATAACTGGTCCATCAACGTAAGAGAGAAACACTTCACATGTAGACCCTTTGTCAGACTGTTCTGATGAAGGGTTTATAACTGAAATATTCACTTCCCTCATCTCTTTTCAGATGTATTTTATTTAATCAGATTAGTTCTTTTTAACAATATTTCATATCTCCTTCACCAGTAGAATCTAATCTAGCCACAACTTCCCAATTAAAAAATACCAACACGTCTGCTCTAATGCCATTATACACTATACAGCCCACAAAATGATGAATGATTTTCATACTCTCCTTTTATGGGCACAGAATATACAGAATCTGAAAACTCACTGCAGAAAATATCAGCATTAACTGGGATTGCTCCAACAGACACAGTCACCAGAAACCACCAGGAATTCACAGCCAAGCATACCTGGATTGCTCAGATAAAGCACACTCTCTTCTTCAGGCTACTACTCTCATACCAAATCTCTTTTCCCCAAGCCTTCAGCCTATAGTTCCTTAACCAATTCAACAAACCACTGATCAAAGATGTAGCTCCTCAAAAGACCTTGATGGCATATCACCCATCTAGAACATGACAGAATTAATATGACTTCTCCCAATGATCAAAGAGACTGGCAAAACCAGGCTTTATGTAGCTAAAGTTGCAATCTCCTCTTTTTAAAAAGAAAGTTCTGGAAACTTGCAACATTTTCCTCCCAAGTGCAAAGTGAGGGGATATAAATTTTTGTCCATATACCATACAACTTTACAAAATGATAAACTAAATCATGATGCCTTTAAGTCTGAAATAAGAACAAACAATGCACTGTAGTTCAAAGCTGAGCGGCCCTCTATGCTACTTCAGAGAGCAGTTAAGAGAACCACATGGTTGTGGCTCGGGAGTCAGATATAGGCCAGACTGGATAAGGATGGGATATTTCCTTCCCTAAAGGATTTTTTTTTCTTCAATTATTCATTCATGGGATGCAAGCATCACTGGCAAGGCCAGCATTTATTGCCCATCCCCAATGCCCTACAGAAGGTGATGGCCTTTTGAACCACTACAGTCCATGTGGTGCAGGTATACCCACAGGGCTGTTAGGGAGGCAGTTTCAGGATTTTGACCCAGCAACAGTGAAGGAACAGCAATATAGTTCCAAGTCAGGATGGCATGTGACTTGGAGGGGAATTTGCAGGTGGTGGTGTTCCAGATGGGTTTTTACAACAATTCAGTAGTTTCGTTGTCACCATTACTGATACTAGTTTTTTTATTCCAGATTTATTTCATAAATTGAATTTAAATTCTCCAACTGCCATTGTGGGATTTGAACTCATATCTCTGTATGACTAGTCCAGTAACATAACCACTATGCTAGCCTACCAACTAACACTCAGCATGGACCAGGGATCACATCTAGGACTTGCAAGTCTGCAAGGCCCAGTTTCACACTATGTGGTGAACTGTCAAAAAAAAGGCACCATAGTACTGGCATGGCATCACAGTGATGAATCTAATCCATGCTATTCATCCACCCCAAACTTATATAAACACAGTCAACTCCTTATATGTCTTACCTTTCTTCAACCAAGAACCTTCAAGACATCTGTACTTTCAGTATCTCGACAACAATTTTCTTCAGACTTCAATACAAGATTGATAACCTACCTGAGTGGTACTGCAGGCAAAATCCATAGTCTCCCACGCTATGGCACTGAGCATTAGAGCCACACTGGCCAGAAAGGTCCCAGGTTTGCTTCCTGGCTGGTACAGAGTGACTTAATCTCAGTTCAAATGGAAATTGAGAGGCAGGGAAGGGGATGAAGTACGGGATTCTGCTGCTGAGTGACCTGCGCAACCCCCCACCCCACCCCTCCCACGAAGATGCACAATGCATGGATATTGGGCAGGCACAGGATCAGACTAGTTAATTAAATACCCTCTCAACTCTGTCTATATTTGTACATAAAAAAATGGGTGAAATACTGGAGACAACCTGACACACAATTATACCCCAGCATGGGTCAGTGCATTGAGAGTGGGGGAAGAGAGGCTAGAAATAATCATAAATTATTTTAACCGTGATGCAATAGACCATGTTAAAGACTGATAGGGAAAAAGAGAGGATTACAGAAAAGACAAAAGCAGTACAAAAAACGTACTGCGAACATAGTCCAATATTCCAAACTTTTTCTTCAGGGAAGAGAAACTAAACTGTAATTTTTTTTTACATTTAAATAAAGAACTCCTGCTTAACTTTAATCTCCCTCAACCATCTGGAGTTATGTTACCACATATGCATTCTGGCAACTGAAGGCATTCTTCATTTTCATCATTCTCGTTCCAACACAGAATTAGCCAGTCTGGTCTCTGACGTCTCCTTATTTAGCTCCACAAAGCAGCTGTAGGGAGATATGAGAGAACAGCACAAATCGACTTACCTTTTCATCATCCCTGCCTGTGAGGGCTCACCTGTGCCCCACTGTTCCTAGAACCTTACTGGGATCAGGGAGTAATAAATAAGACGAAGAAGAACACATGCACACAAATATATTCCCACTCCACTCATAACATGGGTTTCCCCAAGCCAATACCAGCAGGGAGTCCAATAACAATATCCAATAGTTAAGGAACGCAAGCTCCAGCAGCTGATGGGGACGAATGCTCCTCCAGATCCTCCTTCCGCTTCACTTCCCTCTGACCCCACCCATTCTGATCTGACCCCTTGCCATGTATTCACTATACCCTCTGACCTCCCCCTCTCTGATGCTGAGCGTTCTGTACTCAGCAAAGGACTCAGTTATATCCCCTTACGCCCCCACCTCAATGGATTTCGCGCTCGGCATGACGTTGAGCTCTTCTTCCGTCGCCTCCGCCTCCAGGCTCACTTCTTCGACCAGGAGTCCTCCCCCCCGACCAGCAGACCCATTCACCCGCCTCCAGCATTCTCCCTCTACCTGGACCCCTCACCCTGGCCTCTTACCCGCTCTTGATCTCTTCATCAAAAACTGTCGGCGAGACATTGGTCGTCTCAATTTCTCTGCCCCCCTCGCTCACTCTAACCTGTCCCCCTCTGAACTTGAGGCACTCCGTTCTCTCAGGTCTAACCCCGACATGGTCATCAAACCTGCAGACAAGGGTGGTGCTGTTGTTGTATGGCATACCGACCTCTACCTTGCAGAAGCTCAACGCCAACTCACAGACACCTCTTCCTACCTCCCTCTGGACCATGACCCCACCACCGAACATCAAGCCACCGTCCAAAGGACTGTCACTGACCTCATCTCCTCTGGAGATCTTCCCTCTACGGCTTCCAACCTCATAGTCCCACAACCCTGGACAGCCCGCTTCTACCTCCTTCCCAAAATCCACAAACGGGACTGTCCCGGCAGACCCATTGTGTCAGCCTGCTCCTGCCCCACTGAACTTATTTCTTCCAATCTAGACTCTATCTTTTCTCCGCTGGTCCAGTCTCTTCCCACCTACATCCGTGACTCTTCTGACGCCCTACGTCATTTTGACAATTTCCAGTTTCCTGGTCCCAACCGTCTCCTCTTCACTATGGACGTCCAATTGCTCTACACCTCCATCCCCCACCAGGATGGTTTGAGGGCTCTCCGCTTCTTCCTGGAACAGAGGCCCAACCAGTCCCCATCCACCACCACCACCCTCCTCCACCTGGCTGAACTTGTTCTCACATTGAACAACTTCTCCTTCAACTCCACGCACTTCCTTCAAGTAAAAGGTGTCACTATGGGTACCCGCATGGGTCCTAGTTATGCCTGTCTTTTTGTGGGATATGTTGAGCATTCTTTGTTCCAGTCCTACTCAGGCCCCCTCCCCCAACTCTTTTTCCGGTACATTGATGACTGTATCGGTGCCGCTTCCTGCTCCCGCACCGAACTAGAAAACTTTATCAACTTTGCTTCCAATTTCCACCCTTCTCTCACCTTTACATGGTCCATCTCTGACACTTCCCTTCCCTTCCTCGACTTCTCGGTCTCCATCTCTGGGGATAGGTTGTCTACCAATATCCATTATAAGCCCACCGACTCCCACAGCTACCTCGACTGCACTTCTTCACACCCTACCTCCTGTAAGGACTCCATTCCATTCTCCCAGTTTCTCCGTCTCCGACGCATCTGCTCTGATGATGCTACCTTCCATGACGGTGCTTCTGATATGACCTCCTTTTTCCTCAACCGAGGATTTCCCCCCCACTGTGGTTGACAGGGCCCTCAACCGTGTCCGACCCATTCCCCGCACCTCTACCCTCACCCCTTCCCCTCCCTCCCAGAACCGTGACAGGGTTCCCCTTGTCCTCACTTTTCATCCCACCAGCCTCCATATCCAAAGGATCATCCTCTGCCATTTTCGCCACCTCCAGCATGATGCCACTACCAATCGCATCTTCCCCTCCCTTCCCCTGTCAGCATTCTGAAGGGATCGTTCCCTCCGCGACACCCTGGTCCACTCCTCCATTACCCCACCACCTCGTCCCCGTCCCAGGGCACCTTCCCCTGCAATCGCAGGAGGTGTAATACCTGCCCATTTACCTCCTCTCTCCTCACTATCCCAGGCCCCAAACACTCCTTTCAGGTGAAGCAGCGATTTACTTGTACTTCTTTCAATGTAGTATACTGTATTCGCTGCTCACAGTGTGGTCTCCTCTACATTGGGGAGACCAAGCACAGACTGGGTGATCGCTTTGCGGAACATCTCCGCTCAGTCCGCAAGCAGGACCCCGAGCTTCCGGTTGCTTGCCATTTCAACACTCCCCCCTGCTCTCATGCTCACATCTCTGTCTGCAGTGTTCCAGTGAACATCAACGCAAGCTCGAGGAACAGCATCTCATCTACCGATTAGGCACACTACAGCCTACCGGACTGAACATTGAGTTCAATAATTTCAGAGCATGACGGGTCCCCCTTTTTATGCTTAGTTATTTTTTTCTTTTTTTCACACCATTAACATATTGTTTGCCTTTGCTCAGTGACCTTTTGGTCAGCTATGTGGCCTGGTCCAATCTGCACCTTCTCCTTTGTTATCTCTTGCCCCACCCCCACCTCACTTGCTTATAATCTGTGACTTTTCTAATATTTGTCAGTTCCGAAGAAGGGTCACTGACCCGAAACGTTAACTCTGCTTCTCTTTCCACAGATGCTGCCAGACCTGATTATGATTATGATTAGAGATACAGCACTGAAACAGGCCCTTCGGCCCACCGAGTCTGTGCCGAACATCAACCACCCATTTATACTAATCCTACACTAATCCCATATTTCTACCAAACATCCCCACCTGTCCCTATATTTCCCTACCACCTACCTATACTAGTGACAATTTATAATGGCCAATTTACCTATCAACCTGCAAGTCTTTTGGCTTGTGGGAGGAAACCGGAGCACCCGGAGAAAACCCACGCAGACACAGGGAGAACTTGCAAACTCCACACAGGCAGTACCCGGAATCGAACCCGGGTCCCTGGACCTGCTGAGTGATTCCAGCATTTCTTGTTTCTGTTTCAGATTTCCAGCATCCGCAGTATTTTGCTTTTATCCAATAGTAATTCACTCAGTTTCCAATACGCAAATAAACCTCACTTCCCAAGGGTTAACAATCTCACCACTGGGCAAGAACAGCTTATCTCCATTAACTGCAAAACCTCAGAAAAGACGACACACATTAAAGCAACGAACATTTTCATCTGACATCTGTCTAATTCTTAATAAAAATCAAAAATAGTTATTTTTAAAAATCTATTCAAGATAGGTCAATGCAGTCACAACTTTTCTTAAAAATTGCAAACTCAAGACACCTAAGAAAGAGAACACACATTAAATTCCTCGGTCAAGGAAAATTAATAACAATGATAATTTGGAAGGGAGATTTTCTCCTAAAATTATTTTGGTGGCTTGCAGCACCCACTGCCGCTACACAGCAGCCAACCTGGCAAACCACTTCCTGTCAGAGTTTTGCGCGCCCCTTATCCCAAATACACGACGCGGAGATTTAAAAGGTGACGATTCCTACTCCAACAATATAAATAAAGTATTTGTAAAGAGACTTACCACCTCAATATCAGCTCATAATGAAGTAAAGCGAAGCAGGGGGACTCCGGGACAAGGTTGACTGTCTGACAGGGCCCACGATCACCTCAGTGCCGCTCAGCAGCTCCTCGCGTCAATCAAACCTGCGGTTCGGATGATTGACAGCTGCTGGGCACCAATCAGTCGCTCCGCCCTGGCCTGGGGGCGGTGGGAAGAGCCAATCCTGGGCGGGGACAGGGGCGGGGACTGATTCTTGATTGACGGGCACGCGCCGGCCTGCCACGCGATTGGCCGGTTGGCTGGACAGTCAAAGGTCAAAGTGAATTGGCGCCATTTCTCGCTGGCCCGAAAAGGTTTCGGCGCTCGTTTCAAAGAGGTTTCCCCCCACGCTCTGGGGTAGCCCCGGGGGGGAAACACAGGGCAACGGGAGAAAATATCAGTTTTTCGGGAGCTTCATTTTGGAAATGTGTTTTTCACCGAACATGTAGTGTAAATTTAAACTAATGCGAGTAACTGATGGCTCTTTTCATTTTAAAACGCGAATTATAAGAGGAGGCTTCTTAGGCTGAGGGCCCCGCTGTTGTTGTAAGAGGGCAAAAGGGGGCAACGAAGTATGGGCTCACGGCCTTCGACCCGAGATTTCTTAAAAGGTGAGTGTGTGGCTTTGAGTATGGATATATAATGTGTTAATATTTGCCGGAGGCACATTTTGATCTGAAAGGGGGTTCATTCATATCGTTATTACTGTGCAAAGATGAAAAAATAACATTTTAATTTAACTTGTGTATGTTTTTGAATGCCTACGGGATACTGGGCAAGGATACCAATTTGTGTGACTGTCGGTAATAGTTTCTTTTGTGTAATGTTCTTTGCTCGTCCCTTTATAGATTTCTGAGTGCTAAGGGAGGAAGATTATTGATATGGTTGGGATTATTGCTATGGCCGGTACGGTGGAGGAATATGATCAGGTGAGAATATTTGTTTTTCTTTGGATTGTTAATCTTTTTTTCAAATCCCTCTTGCGATTTTCTGGCTTTCGATGTACGGTGTAGTTTTGAAAGTAGAGTAGCAATAGCAGCTGGTAATATCACCTGTCATTCACTTATGCCTATATGTTAAAGGTTTCATGGATTACTTTGTTGTTCCAATTAATGGAGGATGATCTCCTTATCAAATGTACTGGACGTCACATTTACTGGTGATCCACTACAGCTTAATGATTGAACAGGCAGTAATTGTTTTGCAATCACGAATAATAGTCATTTGTATAATTAAAATATATTTTTGGTCAAAGAGATGCAATGTGCAGATGATTGGCGCTGTTATGTGCTGCTGGAATTTTTCAATACGAATATTTGTTTTACAGCCGTGTAAGAAACAGAAAAAAGATGCAGAGGATTCCTCCACAAACACAATCACAAGCTACTTTTCACCAGTGTCCAAATCCGTTGACAATGTCTTTCCATCACCCAAATCCAGCAACATAATGGATTACTTCAAGAAAACACTGAGTGGACGAAATGTTGCTTCAGATGCATCCAGTGAATGTGAAGAAAAGAGTTCAGCCGTAACATCTGTGGACCATAATAAAGAATCAACAGTGGTCTGTGACGGGAAACACCAAACATCCCCAAAGGGGAAACGGCACCGTAGAAGGATTAACTTAAGCCGCAAATTGAATGACTGTCATGAGGTGGTTGAAATCAGCGATACTAGTAACTCGAGTATTGTAGAGGTGTGTGGCGTGAGATCGGGTGTTGGGGTTCTTGGGAGCGATACAGCTGCACTCATTGCTCAGCTTTGTGCAGAAAGCCAAGAACTATTTGAAGAGAATGAAGAGACTGTTTATGTGGATTCTAACACTGTACAAAGGAGGACGAGAGCAGTGAGCAGAAAGAAAACCCACAAAGATCCTGTCAATCATTCAAGTAAAAAAGTCTCCATAAAAGCACGAAAAAGAAAGTTTGCGGGAAATTACGAAGATTCCTCAGGACAGTCAGATGTTGAGCTTGTGGCAAAGAATGATTGTGAAAAGGGGGTTGAAAGAGTAGAGGCTAAAGGAGCTGCTATTCCTGTGATTATTGAAAATGAAAGAATGTGTCTGGGTGAGACAAGTTTGGATACAACTGCTGACGAGACTTGTCAGATGAACGACAGCACTGTTACAGTGTCATTTGAAGACTTTATAAAGAACCAAGAAACTGAAGTGCTTCCAGCTGAAAAAGCAGCATGGGATGACTCTGAGATAATTGAGGAAAGTAATAAGATTCCCAATTTAATGGAAGACATGAGTTCAGCTGCTCCTCAGACAATCTCCCCTAAAACAGTGACTGTCCATGTTCAGATTCACTCTAGTCCTATATCTACCTCACCTCAAAATTCCAAAACAAAGCAGAAAAAAATAGCATCCATCTTTTTGAGAAAGAAAGTGGACTCTGAAAGTGAAGTGGTTGAAATCCAACCAGTGAGTCCGCATCCTGGCGAGAGCTTGGATCCAGCTCCTGCAAGGAGATCCAATGTGGTGATAGCGGAGGAGGAGTTGGAGTTGTCGGTATTGGACACCACCGAAAAGAGTCCCATGAAGACCAAGTGTAGTCGAGCTGAAAGGGAGCAGTTTATGAATGCTTTCAGGCGACCTCCGTCTTCAGAACCATCAAAAAATGGACTTAAGAAGGCAATGCAGAAACCAAAAGCCTCAAAGCAAGGTTCAGCACAGGGCGAAGCAGCTGAGGGTGCTGATGATGGGCCCAATTTAGAGAAGGGAAAAGAGGAATTTGTCCAGACAACAAACTCTGAGGTGTCAAGCGAAGGCAGTAAAGATTCTAGGGTTGAAAAAAGCAAGTCTGGAGGTACAACCATGAAAAAGAATAGAAAGTTAAAACCTAGGAAGGTTAGGAAAGCAGAATGTAAAAATCTAGATAATTGTGAAATAACAAGAGAGGAAATTGATCCTGATCTAAAAACCTGCGATAAGATTATTGAAGAATCAAGAAACCCAAAGTCTTTGGATCCAGCAATGACTCGATCAAGTGAAACCTGTCGAATTACACGGAGGCGCCTTAGGCAGCAAAATGATTCTCTGGGCTATTGCTTGACACCAGCTAAAACTATTGGAGTGGATTGTCTGGGTGCCCCAGTTCATAGGTCAACCCCAAAGTTGACACGTTGGTCTTCTGAAGGAAATAGCATCTACAAAGCAGAAATGATTCCTATGACCTGTAACAAAAGTCCGATCAGGTAATATGTATTTCAGATCTCTACACAGTCACAGTATTGTGAGTCCTTGATCTATCTGGTATGGTTTTACCACATTTTGATAAGGATGATCTTTTTTATCCAGCTGTAGAGATTCATAGAATCATTGTCATTAACGGCACAGGGGAGGCCTTTCGGCCCATTGAGTCCATGATGGCTCTCCGTGGAGCTATCCTTTCAGTCCCTCTCCCCCACTTGATCCTGTATACAAAGAACAAAGAACAAAGATAATTACAGCACAGGAACAGGCCCTTCGGCCCTCCAAGCCTGCGCCGATCCAGATCCTCTCTCTAAACATGTCGCCTATTTTCTAAGCTTCTGTATCTCTTTTCTTCCTGCCCATTCATGTATCTGTCTAGATACATCTTAAAAGACTCTATCGTGCCCGCATCTACCACCTCCGCTGGCAATGCGTTCCAGGTGCCCACCACCCTCTGCGTAAAGAACTTTCCACGCATATCCCCCCTAAACTTTTCCCCTTTCACTTTGAACTTGTGTCCTCTAGTAATTGAAACCCCCACTCTGGGGAAAAAGCTTCTTGCTATCCACCCTGTCTATACCTCTCATGATTTTGTACACCTCAATCAGGTCCCCCCTCAACCTCCGTCTTTCTAATGAAAATAATCCTAATCTACTCAACCTCTCTTCATAGCTAGCGCCCTCCATACCAGGCAACATCCTGGTGAACCTCCTCTGCACCCTTTCCAAAGCATCCACATCCTTTTGATAATGTGGCGACCAGAACTGTACGCAGTATTCCAAATGTGGCCGAACCAAAGTCCTATACAACTGTAACATGACCTGCCAACTCTTGTACTCAATGCCCCGTCCGATGAAGGAAAGCATGCCGTATGCCTTCTTGACCACTCTATTTACCTGCGTTGCCACCTTCAGGGAACAGTGGACCTGAACACCCAAATCTCTCTGGACATCAATTTTCCCCAGGACTTTTCCATTTACTGTATAGTTCACTCTTGAATTGGATCTTCCAAAATGCATCACCTCGCATTTGCCCTGATTGAACTCCATCTGCCATTTCTCTGCCCAACTCTCCAATCTATCTATATTCTGCTGTATTCTCTGATAGTCCCCTTCACTATCTGCTACTCCACCAATCTTAGTGTCGTCTGCAAATTTGCTAATCAGTCCACCTATACTTTCCTCCAAATCATTAATGTATATCACAAACAACAGTGGTCCCAGCACGGATCCCTGTGGAACACCACTGGTCACACGTCTCCATTTTGAGAAACTCCCTTCTACTGCTACTCTCTGTCTCCTGTTGCCCAGCCAGTTCTTTATCCATCTAGCTAGTACACCTTGGACCCCAAGCGCCTTCACTTTCTCCATCAGCCTGCCATGGGGAACCTTATCAAACGCCTTACTGAAGTCCATATATATGACATCGACAGCCCTTCCGTCATCAATCAACTTTGTCACTTCCTCAAAGAATTTACCTACAGGTCTATTTCTCTCAAGTGGCCATCCAACCTCCTCTTGAAATCATTGATTGTTTCTGCTTCCCCACCCCAGTGGGCAGCGAGTTCCAGGTCATTATTGCCCGCTGCGCTTATATAACAAAAAAGTGCTTGCTCATATTCCCCCTACATCTTTTTGCCAAAACATTTACTCACCTTCAAGGTACATGTTCCAAGTAGGCGTGTGAGTGGTGTTAATATGGTAAGTGGTGGAAAGTACTGTGTAGATGGAAGAAGGGAAGTATGAGAACACAAGGGTGCTGTAACTTGTGATTGAGGGTTATTACATTATTGATTTGTTATTTTGCAGTCTGTAGCTAGTGGAAATCAACGTAGCTTCCATATTCTCCTGCCAGTATAATATCGTCCTAAATAAAAACACACAGTGCTGGAAATACTCAGCAGGTCTGGCAGCATAATGAAGAGAGAAATGGAGTTAACATTTCAGATCTGACCTTTCATCAGAACAGTTTTGATGAAAGGTCACAGACCTGAAATGTTAAATCTTTCTCTCTACACATGCTGCCGACCTGCTGAGTTTTTATCTCAGATCTCCAGTGTAGTATTTTGCTTATTATACTTTCCTACATACAGATTGTATTTTATGAAACAGGGAGGTTACTTTAAACTAATTTGAACTGTTCAGTGTATGAGGGAGGGAATGGAAGATGAGTTTATAGATTCAAGTATTATCACAAAGATCCCAGTCTAGTGCAATGGCGTGCGTATGTGCAAGTGCAGTTTTCATGCTATGTCTGCTTAAATTTTGGCAAAGCAGATATCCGTGTAATTATGGGGTTTGTCATTCCAAACCTGGGTGATAAAACTAGGCTGAAGTATTGGTGCTTGCAGGTCTGTTACTGGTGTGGTGGTGATGGGAGTAATTTGAGGGGGTGAATTGACAGTATCACAGAAATCTCATGAGAAGAGCATTAATGCTTATCAATTTGTGTGTATATTTTTTCTGGGAGTGTATGGGTATCTGTATGCTAAACATTCATGGTGCCAACACAGAATTCTAAGCTGGAAATATATCCCTACAAAAATTAAAAATAATGAACATAGTTTTATGTGTCTATTTTTATCTATGGAAGCAAGTGAAAAAGTGAGTGGGGCCATCTCTAGTAAAACATTAGTGCAGATTTGAATTACCGTTCCCATGCTGTAACATTCTTCTTCTATAAGATTGAAAATTGTTAGTGATTTGGAGACCTGCACACCTGTGCTTACATTAAGCTAGTGCTACAATGAGTCTGAAGAATGTACAGTCAAAGCTTTCTGTTCTTTGCTAGTTTATTTTGGTGTGATTTAAAAAAAAAAGTTAAATTGTTCCCATCTTAGGGAAGGAAGATTGTCCATCATCCCCAGTTAGGAGTTAAGTAGATCCAGACAACAAGCATTTGCCTGTCAGTCTGTAACCAACTGCAAATAAATTGACTCAAGGTGTAGATTTCTTCCTTCCTGTGGGTTGTGTTTGTTTTATAAATCAATTTTCTTCTGGCTTGAAGGTGCTGACCCATGCTGTGGTGCCATTACCTCACAGGAAGTGTGAATTTAAGACAGTGGATGTCTGCATATTATTTGATCATGTAGGGGCCCCACAGCAGAGGCTGATTCCGTCCTCACTAATGCTGTGCACACACTTCACAGCAGGGTTACTGGATAGGAGCTGAAACCCTGGCTGTTCTCCTTAGTGCAGAACTACCAAGGCAAGATGTAGTGCCCCTCCTGCTGCCTAGCTGAGCTCAGCTGGCTTTGTGCAAACTGAGACTTCCTGATATTTTTGGCTCGGCTATGTGCTGGTTTTACTAAACTGGCCTGAAGGATGGAGCTTCCCCCTTCATTTGAGTTAGTGCCTGGCCTCTGCTCAGTGCCTTTGTCTATAACTGCCTAGATATTGTCTGTTTCTACTTAATGTCTTGCAATTCCTGGCATGATGAGCCTTGGCCACATCATTCTGAGAAGGAAATAAAAATACTTTTTAGTAGGGGAGAATGGGCTCATTTCTTGCATGCATGGCCTGTGTTGATAATCATAAAATTACGTTTCGATAGCTGGGAGTAACCTGTCCTCACAGTTTGAGATTGGCGGACGGGCTAGAAGAGGGTTGTACTTGTGATAATATGTTACATAGTTCCTTAATATGTCTTAACTGGATTAACCTGCCTATTAAACAGGTAACCTCTTGGGTAATTGAAATTTTGAGACTGAGGTTAATAGATTTTGTTGGATAAGGGTGTCAATGAATATAAAGCAAAAGTTGGTAGATGGAGCTGTGCTACAGATCAGCCAAGGTCCACACTAAACTGTGCATCACTGGGCAAGTGGCTTATATACCCGTACATGATTGGAATGGAATGTGTTTATTCTAGATTTATATCAGTCAGTATTTGCTCAGTGTTTTAGAATGTGTAACATGCTACCATGTGAAGTAGTCGAAGCGAATAGCATAGATGCATTAAGGGGAAGCCAGATAAGTAAATGAGGGGGAAAAGGAATAGAAGGATGTGCAGAGAGAGAGCAAAAGTAGGGTGGGTGGAGGCTTGTGTGAAGCATAAACACCAGCACAGACCTGTTGGGTCGAATGGCCTAATTCTGTAATATTTAATGTAAGGTGCAGTAAACTGTATCTAGACTATTGGGGTTGCAGTGTAAAATTGTAATGTGAACAAAATGTAGAATATGGTTTTGACTGTCTTATGTACTGGCTTTTCAGAATGAAGTTTACACGAATCACTCGGTCACAAAATGATGTAAAAACAAAGAAAACGAATGAGAATATGGAGTTTACTCCCAGGAGCAACCAGGTGTTTGTACTTTCTGAAAAAACTTTATCTTGAATGAGATGTATTGTTATGTAACCGGCAAACTCGTACAGAGTTTAAAAATGTAGCACTTGTGATACAGTGAGGTACTGTCCTTTCAAATCTGGATTTGATATCTCAAAATATGGTTGGAATTTTTTTTTTAAACTTTTCACATATTTAAAATATTGGAGTAGGTGTAAAATTTCCAGATTTCTCTATTTGGGAACAATCATCATTTTAATTGATTTGAGTGCTTGCTCACTGGGTCGCTTTATCTGATTATGTAAGATTGTTATGGAACTGATTCCACATGACCGGCGACATTTATTTATTTCGAGATACAGCACTGAAACAGGCCCTTCGGCCCACCGAGTCTGTGCTGACCAACAACCACCCATTTATACTAACCCTACAGTAATCCCATATTCCCTACCACCTACCTACACTAGGGGCAATTTACCTATCACCTGCAAGTCTTTGGCTGTGGGAGGAAACCGGAGCACCCGGCGAAAACCCACGCGGTCACAGGGAGGACTTGCAAACTCCACACAGGCAGTACCCAGAATTGAACCTGAGTCCCTGGAGCTGTGAGGCTGCGGTGCTAACCACTGCGCCGCCCTACATGTGCAAGGCTTGTATATTTTATGTTTGTGGTTGCTGTCATTTATTTGGTTGCTGGTGTCAGCCACGGCTCAGTGGCTATCAGTCACTCTTGCTTCTGAATCAGAAGGTTATGGGTTCAAGACCCACTTCAGAGCCTTGAGCACATAATCTGGGCTGACACTTCAATATGCTATTGAGGGAGTGCAGTCAGAGGCACCAGCTTTCAGACGAGATATTATAGCAAGACCCATGTCTGCCCGCTTGGGTGGATATAAAAGATCCCATAACACTTTTGAAGATTAGGGGAGTTCTGCCAGTGTCCTGACCACATTTATCCCTCAACCGACAGTACTGAAACAAAAAAAATCAGCTTATCTGGTCATTATCACATTGCTATTTGTGGGAGCTTGCTGTGTGCAAATTGGCTGCCTGGTTTCCTACATTCCAAAAGGGCCTACACTTCAAAAATATTTCAATGGCTATAAATTGCTGTGGCACATCCTAAGGTTGTGGAAGGTGGGATATGAATGCAATGTTTTTCTTTTCGCAATTATATGGTGGTATTTTCGAATTGTTAATGTGTTTCATTATTTAGAGAGTGTGCAGATCCAAGAATGTGGTCAAAGCAAAGAGGCTGGTTGAAAAAGCCAAAGGGCAGAGCATGTGCAGAAGTCCTGTGGAACCCATTGCTCCTCTGAGGCGGTCAACTCGACAGCAGGCCAAATCTAATGGGAAATCTCATGGGACTGAGGTACTAGCATTCCAAGTTCTTCATGAAAGGAAACAAAAAATAATGTTTGAAAAGCAGGGTGTGGTGGTTTGGTACTCCCTTTCAGTTTGATAAATCATACAATGATGTTTAAAAAAATTAAACAATACAAAACTGTGAGAAATTCGACCATGCGGTTTGGCATTGGAAGAGGGTTTCCAAAAGGAACTCGGTGTGCAGATAAGTACTTCTGAGTGCCATTATAAAATGTTACGATCTAAACCAAAACTACTTGGATAAAAATTACCTTTTTAATGTGATTGTTTCTGATTGAAGTAGTCTGTTGGGAATTGAGTATTTGTGAATTATTGAACTCATTACCTGTCAATTTTGGCCCTTACTGCTGCACCACACAGAAATGGTACCTCACATCTGATGTTTCCACTAGTAGGAGAGACCAAAACTAGGAGCCATAAATACAAGATGGTCACTAATGAATCCAAGAGGGAATTTAGGAGAAACTTCTTTATCCAGAGTGTGGTTAGAATGTGGAACTCGCTACAAGATGGAGTAATTGAGGCCAATAGCAAAGATGGATTTAAGGGGAAGCTAGATAAACACTTGAAGGAGAAAGGATTGAAGCTTTGTTGATGGACTGAGGTAAAGAGAGTGGGAGGAGGCTTGTGCGGGGCATAAACATCGGCACAGACCAGTTGGGCCAAATTTCCTGTTTTGATGCTGTAAATCTATGTAATGTAGTTTTATTGCCATTATCCTAACTCCAAAGACTGTTGTATTCAGGGCTTTAACCTGTTTTAATTTTGTTAAATGAGTATCCTCAACTCCCTAAATTTGAGTTTAAATTTTAAAAAAAAAATTTGCAACAATAACAAACATAGGCACCCTGAGAGCTGACTGATTGCAAAGTCAAATTCTAACGTAATTTTTTTTCCCTGCGTGAGATATTTGTTCCTTATCCAAGAGGATGTTTTTGGGGACCTGCTCCCAGCCATCACTAGTGCTGGTCAAAATGTGGTGTGCAGGAGTGGTTGATGGTGACTTTCTCCCAGGCACTGCCTTGTCTCTGAATGTCTTCCTCCTCTCCCCAGAATACAATTTAGATCAGGAGATTGAAGTGGGAATCCAATGTCTGCCACTTTACGCTGCAGTTTATGCAAGATCCCATAAGGTATCCTGCCCTTGGTATCAATTTTTATTCTTATTGCTGTTATCATATATGCTTATTTATAAGATGACATCCCCTGCCCTGACATAGAATCTTACAGCACAGAAAGAAGCCCATTGTGCGTGTGATGACTCCCTGAAAGATATTCAATTAGTCCCACCTTCCTGTTATTTCCCCATAGCACTGGAAAACATTTCCTTTTTAAGTATATATCCAGTTCCCTTTTGAAAGTTACTATTGAATTTGCTCCCACCACCTTTTTAATCAGTGCATTCCAGATAATAACAGATAAACAGGAAAAAGTCATGATCCTCATAAGACATGAGACTGCACTGCATAGCATCTGTCCACCAAAATTATCATCTTCGTGCTGTTAGCAGCCGTGTGTGTGTGTCTAATATTATACACATGCTCTCGGTTCTTTCTCATTTCCATCAGTGCAATCTTTTCTGCTGTTATTTTAACCTTCTAACCTTGGTAGGAAAACAAATTGCAATTCTCTCCCCCCTCTGTCCTGACTGCTCCCACTGTTTAAATGTGAGGCCCTTTCTTTAAAATATGGTGCCTGCCTTTTCGTCAGAAGCTCCTTTACTGTTTCACCTACAATGAATTATGTTGAATTCTTGTTATGTAGGCGAATGCAGCAACCAAATTGCACAGAATGAGATCCCAGAAGCACCAACGGGATGAATAACCAGCTAATATGTTTTTCTTGTTAATTTTGAGAGGAATGTTCAAGCACACAACTGCCTGCTCTAAGGCAAATAGTCCCATAGAATCTTTAACCTCCATCTGAACCAGCAGATATGGCAAACAAGGCCTTGGTTTAGAATTCCTCTTGTATTTACCCTGCTTAGATGTCTCCAATTTTAAATTGGCAATAGGAGCTGGACTGAAGTTGGAAGGGAAACCAGCTAACGAGAGAGCAAAGAAAATAACTTGCACTTTGTGTAACAACTGGTACGCCAATGAATTGAAGAGTAGTCACTTATTTTTGCGAGCAAACATGGCAGCAACTTGTGCATGGCAAGGTCCCACAAACAGCAAATGAAGTAATTGGAATATGCTGACACTCAGTATGAAGTCTTCCATGTGAGGTTATTGCGGGTCAGTTTTGGAGCGATATTCCCAGCAGGAGTCCATTCTTTCAAGAGAGATGGGGAAGTTTATAAGTGGTTATATGGTGCTATGTTCAAGAGGAGTAGTTGCTAGTCGGGCAATCTTTCTTCAGCACACCTGCTCTGTACCATTTTTGTTTTATTTTTAATAGTGTACAATTTTACAAATTCATTGAGATTCCTGAATGCTGCCAGTATGCAAGATTTTATTTTTGCCAATTCTGGATGGAAACCCTTCAGTAGAATCCTGTTTGAACATATGGGCTGTTTAGTGCGGCTGTTTGGAGTGGGAATAGTGACATGGGGGAAGCTGGAGAATCGCTTCGAAGGTGTCTGCCCAGAAATCCGATGTCGTGATGTCAGTTCTGGGTTTAGTCAGCAGCGGGAAATCACTAAGGTGGCATTGCCGCCCTGACTCAACGGAAATGCAATTTAAATTGCTGAACACATTAGCATTTAGTTCATCGCAATTCAATGGGGGACTTGGAATTAAGTGGACAACGGGCAGCCCTCGTGTACCTTCAGATTCCTGGCAGTTGAAAGCTAGTGGCATCGAGGTGAGGCCTTAGTGCTGCAAAGGGTAGGCAGCCATCTTCAGTACTGCCTAGGGGAAGAGGGGGGAGCAGTGGCCATTGTCAACCTTCAGTGCTGTGTGCTTTGCAAGGGGGGTTGTGGTTTTGGGTAGGAGTACTGGCTGAGCAGGGTCTTGGGGGTGGTGGGGGGAGGGCTTGGTTTTGGTGGCTGTATTGGGTGTCCAAACTGTTGGATGAGAGGTTTGGGTGCCCATAATGCAGGATGAGACGGTCGACTGTCAACAAGGTTGACCGCTGAGAGCCATAAGCGAGTCTGCCGGAGAAGTAGCAAAGGCACAGCTGCCAAGGCGGGGTTGTCTCTGCGTTGACAGTGCTTTGGAGGCGTGCTGATTTCCTGGCACGGGTCTCATACACCCTGTGATGCGGAGGCTCCGACGAGGGAGGGCCAGGAGGCAGCTGTGCCTGCCCATGAAGCTCCAGGATGAGAGCAGCAGCAGCTGGCTATGCCAAGAAGAGCCCACCTGTGCCAGAGAGTACTGGACTCTAATCAGCTACCTCCAAATGTCTGGGTGGCATTGTCAGCAAAGACTGCGGCTCTCCAGGGCAGCCATCACCGACTTGTGCGTCCTGCTGCAGGACAAGTGGCGACCTATGGGATTTGGTGGTCACCCTATGCTGGTGGCCCTGAAGATCACAGTGGCACTAAGCCTTTACACTTCTGGATCATTCCAAAGGTCCACAGGGGACATGTGTGGGGTCTCCCAGGCAGTATCCCACCACTTCATCAAGGAGGTGACAGTGCCCTGTTCATGAACGCCAGCGACTGTGTGCTACCAGACCGACCCTGACAGTCAGGCTGAGGGGGTGTCATTGGATTCAGGACCATTGCTGGATTACCCCAGGTACAAGGTGTGATAGATTGCCCGCATGTGGTCATCAAGGCTCTGATGGACGACCAGGGGCCTTCATCAACAGGAAGGGCTTTCATTCCATCAACGTTCAACTAGTCTGCAACCACTGAAAGCGTTTCCTGCAGTTGTGTGCCTGCGTCGCGGGAAGCAGCCACGTGCCTACATACTTCGGTTCCAGGTGCCACAGTTTTTCAGACCCCCCCCCCCCTCCCCGCTGCTCACCTTCAGGGATGGATTCTTGGGGATGAAGTCTACCCATTGAAGACATGGCTACTGATGTTTGAAGAACCCTCGCAATACAGAGGAGGAGAGGTACAACACTAACCACAGCTCCTCCCGAGCGACCGTCTCACAGGCCATTGGGCTGATGAAGATGAGATTCCGTTGCCTAGTACGATCCGATGGAGCCCTGCAATATGTACCAGTGACGGTTTTGTGTATCGTTGTGGTCTGCTGGGCTCTGCACAATCTAGCGCTGCAGAGGGCGGAGGCCTTGCGTGATGAGGACATGATTGAACAACACTGCTCCACTGACCAGGACGTGAAGGAGGGAGACGAGAAGGCAGCACTGGATGTTGAAGCCATTGCACCAGAGGCCAGGCAGACTGGACAGGCCAAGGAGGCAAGAGGCAATCTCATACTTATCCGCTTCTAGCCACCAGGATGGCCACTCAGAGTAAAAACAACAAAGACAATCCTCAATGCATGCAGTCTGTAGCCTCTTCTCTATTTGTCTGTCATGTGTAGCGCCCAGCTGAGCTTCTATAAGGTGTGACCCCAGCATGGGCAGCTAGGCTGGAGGCTGGCTGCTGATCAGGCTGCCCATTGGGTTGTGATGACTTTGGCAGTCGTCCTCTGACTGCCTGAGGGTTTCCTGCTCAGGTGCAGGACTCAACTCGGGCGTCATGGCTACTGGAGCTGGGCTTGCTAGTCAAGGAGCCAGTGTCTACACTTGGAGCGCCCTGAGGGGAGTCCCCAGCCTTAGACGTCAGCCTCTCTTTCTCCTTTTCAAGGCTTACTTGAACCTCCCTGCTGACCAGAGAAGGACAAGGAGCTGGAGGAGACTCACGGCACCTCATCCTTCTCTCGCCTTGCCGCTGCTGCGTTAAGCTCATGGCCAAGGTGGTGGTGTCAGGTCTGAACTCATTTGTGCAATCTGCCTCTCCATAAGGATCACCAACCTCTCTATGGAGGAAGCCATGTGCTCACATGCCTGAGACATGGCAGGACTCATGGCATGGATGGGCTCCTTCATCGTCCTGCTTATGGCTGTGCATTGCCACTGGCATCTCTGCCATATATTGCCTCACCTCTCTCTGCAACTCCAGCTGGCAGAGACCTCCGCTGTCTCTGCCTCAGCCAGCTGCTTGGGTGCATATGCGGTGCTCTCAGCAGTTTGAGACCCTAATTTTACAGCCAGACGGGAACCCACTGAGGTCAAAGTACCTGTGCTGGTGGAGGGTGCAGCAGAGTCATGGGAAGGTGCTTCCTCTGACTGTGGTTCCTCCTCAAAAGTTGACAGCTGTCCCCTTCTGGTTCTCTCCTGCAGACACCGATCTGCAGGAGAGAACACAAACATGTGGGTTTGGCTGTGCCGATCTCGTCATGTCAAGCATACATGATGTGGATCTCCAGAAGTGAACTATGTGTCAATAGTAGACAATCCCCACTTTCTTGCGTAGCAACCGGTCTCCCCGTCAGATATGGAATGGCGCTCTGGGTCCCCACTATTTCCAGTACCCCCTGCTCACCTGTGGAGAGAGGCTGAAGATCTGGGATGCCTCAGCCAGTCTGGGCTGTCACCCTCCTGTTATGGCCCTCTTGTCCTGCATACTTTGCAGTGAGATCAACATGGCAGTTCTGCTAGTGACAGCCCCTCGTCCCCTACTGGGGTTTCCTATATAGCTCATGCTCTCTTCCACTTTCAGGGGAGTTAATGGGGGTGAGGTGTGAAAGAAGGTGGTCTGTAGCTGAGATGCAGCCATGAATCTATCAGGATGAGGTGATGCCTAACCCCTCCCCCCGCCTCCTGCCAGTGCAGCTGCAGAGCCTCCTTCCCTATGTCCCCCTTCCTCCTGCATAGCCGCTTACAATCACTAAAAAGGAGAGAGTTATGGAGCAGTTATCTTGACACAACAAAGAAGGTTGCTGACTCTCTTGTAGCACTGTACCGGGTTCTGGGGGAGTGGCCCCACCCCCAGGTATCTCCATCCAGGCTTGCTTGGTCAGACGGGTGTACCTGTTCTTGCCATCGCTGGGGAAAAGGACCTCCCACCTTTTTCTTACAGTCTGGAGGAGAATCTCAAGGGAGGCATCGCTAAATCGTGGGGCCACCCTGTGTCCTGTTTCTGCCATTCTGCAGGATCCGTCTCTGGGGGTGGGGGGGGTCCAGGAGTCACTTCAATGCTGGTCTCAGCAAATCAGTCCAAGGCGGCAATGCAAGCAGGACTGGCAGGGCTTTAAATATAGTGCCAGCACCTGCTCCAGAGTCATCCGACGCCACATTTAGCTTCTAGCGTCCCGCCCCTGTCGTGTGATCGGACGGGCCCCGCATCTCCATTATTCAAAGTGGCTGCCCATCACGTGATCACGGCGGACCAGCCGCCCATGTGACTAGTGGGAATGGCGCATGTTTTCAGGTCCATCGCTGGAACCCGCAGTGGTCTCACTAAATTCAGCCTATCGTACCTGTAATAATGATGTTACTTCTGATGGCTCTATCTGTTTAATGCTACTGCAGCCTGATAACGGATATTTTAAAAATTTATATCATTTTGTTTTGTACAGGATTTGGCAATTAAATTGAGTTCAAGTCCAGAAAGCGATTCTGTCTGTACACTTCAACATGAAATGAAACCCAAGAAATTGAGGAATTTATGTGACAGGTTGGGAACGAATGCATGTAGCACATCAGCAACCAAGATTGCAGTGGGTTGGTACATGTTATCTCGAATACCATTTCCAATATTAAATTGTAGTTTAGTGAAATCACTCACTTCTCTGTAGATCTTTGTTTGGTATTTTACTGAAGGGTGCAGCCTTGCACAATTTTGTAAAGTCCATTTTCTTGCTTGTGTTCCTCATCTGCTCTGGCTGAGAAATTGGCCTGTAGAATCTCTCATTATTATACTGTATAGTGAGTTGCACGAGTTTGCTGGGTCGACCCTTGCAGTGACTTTTTCTTCTCTCTATCTCTCTCTCTCTATCTCTCTCTCTATCTCTCTGTCCTCTCTTTCCCCCCCCCCCCCCCCCCAGTTTTAAGCAACGGCTTTGAGATTACTTACTAGCATTTTGAGACACAAAATGCACAACTTTCGAAATACTGTCAACAACAACACTTAACGTGAACAGAAATTCTCATTTGTACATGTCTTTTGGATCAGTGGTCACAGCATCAATTCTGAGGATGTGTATTGTCAGCACTGAGAGCCAAGAGTTAAATGCCAATAATTAGTTGGCAATTGAGCAGACAGCATTAATATGCCATTAATGTCTTCCAGGGCTGTCAGTAAATATACTCTTTGGCAAGATCCCTAGGAGTCTTTCTCTGATCTGAGCAGCAACTTGTATTTAAATAAAACTATAACAGGAAATCGCCCCAAAGTGTAATCAAAGAATAGATGCAAAATTGATGTTCCGGAGGAATAGAATTGAAAAGCAGCAATGTTATGTTATGTTGCATACAATCTTAGTTAGATCGCAGTTTTTGTACTGTACGCTGTTCTGTTCTCCATATAATGCAAAGGATATAGAAGCGCTGGAGAAATTGCAAAAAACATTTACAAGGATGAAACCAGAACTGAACAGTTATATCCATCAGAAAAGATTGAACTGGCTGTGGCTCTTTTCTCTAGGAAAGACCAGGCCAATAGAGGTCTTTAAAATTGTGAAGAGGTTCACATAATCACAGAATCGTTGCAATGCAGAAGGAGGCCATTCAGCCCATTGTGTCCACACTGGCTCTCTGAAAGAACAGTTCACTCAATCCCAATCCCCCTTGCCTTCTCCCCATAACCCTGCACATTCTTCCTTTTCCTATAACTGTCTAATTCCCTTTTGAATGCTTCAATTGAACCTGCCTCCACCATGTTCTCAGGCAGTGCCTCCGAGACCTTAACCACTCACTGCGTAAGAAGGTTTTTCCTCATGTCACTTTTGCTTCTTTTACCAAATACTTTAAATCTGTGCCCTCTCTTTCCCACTCATGAAATGATAGAGAACAGTTTCTATCTACTCTGTCCAGACATCACATTTCTCTGCATTGAACTTCATCTGCCACCTATCTGCCCATTCCACCAACTTGTCTGTCCTTTTGAAGTTCTACACTATCCTCCTGACAGTTCACAATGCTTCCAAGTTTTGTATCATCTGCAAACTTTGAAATTGTGCCCTGTACACCAAGGTCTAGGTCATTAATGTATATCAGGAAAAGCAAGGGTCCCAACACTGATACCTGGGTAACTCCACTACAAACCTTCCTCCAGCCTGAAAAACATCCATTAACCACTATTCTTTGTTTCCTGTCACTCAGCCAATTTCATATCCATGTTTCTACCGTCCCTTTTATTCTATGAACTACAAGTTTGCTCACAAGTCTGTTGTGTGGCACTGTATCAAATACCTTTTGAAAGTCCATCAAGTAAGTACAGCACATCAACAGCATTGCCCTCATCAACCCTCTCTGTTACCTCCTCAAAAAAACTCGCTAAAGAAATCCTTGCTGGCTTTCCTTAATTAACTCTCTTTTATCCATGTGGCTATTGATTTTGTTCAGTAGAGAAAATGTTTCCACTTGTAGGTGAGTCCAAAACTAGGGGTCATAAATATGCGATAGTCACTAATAGATCCAACAAAGAATTCAGGAAAAACGTCTTAACCCAGAAAGTGGTTAGAATGTGGAATGTACTACCACGTGGAGTAGTTGAGGCGAATAGTACAGACCCATTTGTTAACTAAAGGTATTGAGGGATATGGGGAATATGTGGAGTTGGGTTGCAGATTAGCCATGATCTCATTGAAAGACGGAACATACTTGAGGGGCTAAATGGCCTAATCATGTTCCTATGCATTTAAGGGAAGCTGGACAAATACATGGAGAAAGGAGTGTAAGGATATGCTGATAGTTTTAGATAAAGCAGCGTGGGAGGAGGCTTGTATTGAACATAAACACTGGCATGGACCAGTTGAGTTGAATGGCCTGTTCCTGTGCTGTAAATTCTATGAAATATTAGGAGAGGTGAGCCAAAGCTTGTTCAGAGGTAGCTTTTAAGCATGGTTTAAAGCAGGATAGGGAGGATGGAGTGTAGGTGGTTGAAAGTATGGCTCCCAATGATGGGGTGAAGGGAGGTGGAGGTCCTATTAACAGGCCAGAGACAGAGGAACAGAGGGTTAGTGTAGGGGGAAGGTGCTGTAGTACTGAAGGAGGGTAGAAATGGTGAGAAGTAGTACCATGAAGGGGTTTTAATCTGTGGCATTGGGGGACCAGGAATCAGTGTAGCTCAGGGAGGTGATAGGTGAGCATAGTGGAAAATAGAGTACAGACAGTAGAGATTTGAATGAGCTGAAGTTGATAGGCCAAGAGAGCATTGGAATAGTCGTTTGGAAGTGACAACCCATCTGAGAATCTAATATTGCTTACATAAGTACATTGGCACACTTTACATGAAGTAAACAGACTTGTGCTGAAGAGTGATTTTACTGTGTAGAGTTTGTTTTAGTAGGAAATGATGTGTAGGAGTGCAAACACATTCTGTTAGGGTTTAGAATAATCATACAAAGCTTGCTCAGGTCCTTTATGACATCCAAGGCTTTCAAGTATGTTATTTTCTTGTAGCACACTCCTAGACATTGTTTATTTCCTGCTAACATTAGACTGGACACTTCATGACCTTTTTTTGAAATAAATCCCAGTTTATTTTAACCTGCAAACTGAGAATGGCCTTTGTGGGCGTAATTCTGCTGTACTTTGTTTACCACAAAAGCTTTAAAACTGCCATAGTTAGTTTTTAAAAAAGAATTATGCTACAGTGGCCCTGAAGATTGAATTTATAGTCTTCAAATAACTGCTGTTTGGAAATTTATGCAAGGTTTACATCTGCCCCTGCTGTAATCTCCCATCCATCCTGCCTTACATTTTTCTTCTTTGCAGTTTGGCTTTTTATCTTGCTGCCATCAACCTCTCCTGTTCTGCCCTGTTTCTGCTTTCCCTGTGTGAGTGAAAGTCCTTTTAATGCAGCTGTTTAGCTATTGGTAGAACAAGTTCTGTTTTTATTCGTTCATGGGATGAGAGTGTCGCTGGCAAGGCCAGCATTTATTGCCCCTTCCTAATTGCCCTTGAGAAATGGATGCCATTAACTGTATGTGCAAGTCATTCTGCAATGATTGTTTTCTAAATGCATGTGGTTGCTTTCAATATTTAGGAAACTGGTTTTAATTTTAATGTTTGTCTTGCTCTAGCTGATCTCAAGGTTGCTTCCATATTTTGTGGTAAAAAAACAGTCAAAGCTGTACCATCAGGACCCATTGCAATTGTTGATGAGAACAGGTGAGTAGATTATTAGCTGTATATGTGTCCTTTTCTGGAATCGTAGAGCACAAAAAGAGGACAGTCAGCTCATCGTGCCTGTGCCCTACCTCTGGAAGAGCTATCTAATTAGTCCCACTTGCCTGCTCTTTCCCCTTAATCCTGTAAATGTTTCCTTCAAGTATTTATGCAATTCCTTTTGCAAGTTACTATTGAATCTGCTTGCACTACCCTTTCAGGCAATGCATTCTACATCATAACCAGCTGTGTTAAAATGAAAAAAAATACACCTCTGACTCTTTTGCCAAGTTTCTTAAGTCTGTGTCCTCTAGTTACTGTCGTTCCTGCCAGTAGGAACGCTTTCCCTATCTACTCTCTCAAAATCCCACTGAAATTCTGAACACCTTGATTAAATTGCCTCTTAAGCTTCTCTGTTCTGAGGAGAACTGTTCCAGCTTCTCTGGTCTCCACATAACTGAAGTCCCTCATCCCTAGTACCATTCTGGTAAATCTCCTTTGCACCCTCTCCAAGGCCACCTTTTTAGTATAAAGGAATATTCTGTCTGACGCTGTATCTCAGCACCCC